>NW_028315383.1:0-88000 GCF_046866305.1 Octopus bimaculoides
CGCTGTCCCCTTGTAGGAAATACAAAATTGGCGAAATGCTTAGCGGTATTTCGCCTGTCTTTCTGTTCCGGGTACAAATTCCCATGAGGCCGAATTTGCCTTTCATCCTTTCGGGGTCGCATTGAGGTCGATCTAATCGACTTAATCCCTTCCCCCAAAGTCGAGCACTTGTGCTTCCGGTAGAATGGATTATCATCGTCATTGTTTCATTCTCTCGGCGGCAAGCTGAAATAAGACCAGACCGAATTTACCTTTCATCCTTTTCGAGAAATACTCAGTTCCCTTTAATCGACTTCCCACTCCAACGAAACATTGCTGGCCCTGGGCCAAAATATGAAACCACAATCATCATTAATGTTATTTCGGCAATCTTTGTCAACTGACCGTTTTATCAGTGGCTTATAAAGAACAGGACAATACATATTAATGTTGTATTCTTCAATCGGTTTCCTCTCATTCTACTAATTAATTACGCCGTTTTTCTCTCATTTTACCAATTAATTTCCTTTATATCACATCTGACTATCGATCATCAGTTTTCATAAACAACATATAAACATTACATTTTCCAAGTTATTTAAGACCAGCAAATATATTTTCCTAATTATGTCTTCGCTTCGAAAAATAATTACTGTAACAACGAGAGGTTGGCATAATTCTATTGCTTACGTCATTTTTAGTCGTATTACTATCACCATTACGACCTGGAAGAAAATATTTCCTCAACTTACCACATTCGGATATAAACAGTCGAGTCAGTGATAACGCCCTTAATTAAGAAATTAATTGGACCTTCGTTCAAGTATTGTACAAATTATTTCCCTTGATGCGATTGTATTTCTTCAATTCTCGACTGTTTGGATCCATTCCAGTTTTTGTATTTATCCTGTTCTGTCAAGAACTTGCCTTCCACTTAATTCCAATTTTCACCAGATTATTCTAGCAAAGTCTATTAATATATTCTACTGGCAGCTTCTTCAGACTCGCATCGCTCCAATTAAATGAAATGCAATGAATAAAAAACTTTCTTCATCTCATTTTTTTATTCCTGTCGTCATTTCATTAATCTCTACACTTCTTTTTCCCCCTTTTTGACTCTTTTACTCATTTCAGTCATTTGACTGCGGCCATGCTGGAGCACCGCCTTTAGTCGTGCAGATTGACCCCAGGACTTATTCTTTGTAAGCCTAGTACTAATTCTATCGGTTAATTTTGCTGAACAGCTAAGTTACGGGGACGTAAACAAACAAGCATCGGTTGTGAAGTGATGTTGGGGGGACAAACACAGACACACAATCACATACATATACATATATACGACGGGCTTCTTTCAGTTTCCGTCTACCAAATCCACTCACAAGGCTTTGGTTGGCTTGAGGCTATAGTAGAAGACACTTGCCTAAGGTGCCACGCAGTGGGACTGAACCCGGAACCATGTGGTTCGTGAGCATATGCATGCATGTATGTGTGTGTATATATTTGTGTGTCTGTCACCCCAGCATCGCTTGACAAACAATGGTTGTGTGTTTTCCTCCCCAGGAAACACCATTTCCACTTGGCTATGGTGACACATCTGATGCTTCCCATGCCCAACTTTTCTCTCAGGGCGCTCACACTCTGTCATGTCTGCACACTGACATTACACATGCAGCAGAGCATAATGGGTGACTAGACTATAGTCGACACTGCCAGATATCTTAAGCATCTCTGCGGTGACTCCTGATGGGTCGGGGGCCTTCCCTGTCTTCACACCCTGAACTGCTTTATCTACCAAGGTGCTGTCAATTTGAATAGCTGGTCCCTCTGTTGGGGACCAGCGATGACAGTTACTTGTCGATATATGCATAACTGGAAGAACAAATCCCTTTTTGGCTTTAGTTAATATGTATATATCCGTGTACACTGTGGGTACCCACAGTGTACACGGATATAAACGAGGTAGGACCACTAAGGTTAAAGGAAGATGATGATGAAAACACAAGAAAGACCAAATCAATGTCACTTAAAATTTTTATTCATTATTCCCATTCTTTTCTTCTCTCCCAACAAATTCCTCAAATGTCCAGCACAATCCTCTTCAAAAATTCAAAGTCATTGCTGTGTTGATATATTTGGATATATACATAATACTAAAGTTGATATTCATAATATATTTTCATATTGATTCTGTTACACCTGTATGAATAATCAAATGTCTACTTAAGTGACCTTTTTCAGAGAATGATTTACCGCAGATATCACAATGATATGGCTTTTCTCCTGTATGAATACGTATATGACAAGTCAAATAACTACTTGAAGAGAAAGATTTACAATGATATGGCTTCTCTCTTGTATGTGTAAGATGGTGTTTAGTTAAGTCATTGCTTGCAAAGAATGATTTACCACAAATATCTCAATGATATGGCTTCTCTCCTGTATGAACACGTTTGGGAATAGTCAACTGACTATTCCAACTGTATGATTTAGAACAGATATTACAATGATATGGCTTCTCTCTTGTATAAGGTTTTTTTTGGTGTAGTTAAATGATTCATCATGAGAGAATAATTCGTCATACACATCACAATGATAGCATTTTCTTCATTTCTATGGATATATTTTTGTTCAGTTGAGTCTCTATTTTCAGGGAATAATTTAATGTTGTTTCTTTTATCTGAGATCTTGTTTAATATGTAAATCAGGATGTGAAAACTGTCCACTCCTTTGTAAAGTTATCCAAGCTTAAGTAACCGGCAAAGCAATCACCTCCTCTATATTCCAGACAGCAAAGACTTGAAATTGTTGCTGTGAATTCCATCGTCCAGAAGAAATATTTCGCAGTATTTTGTCATAGACTTTCTTCAGATAAAGAGGTTGATGTATTGATGAATGCTCCTTATAAATATATCGTCTTCCTTTAGTCAATAAAAGTTGATGAAAATATCAAAGGCACATCTGAATGAAGAAATTTCTTTTCTGTCAACAGGATGTGATATTCTGAAACAGAAAAAGAAACTAAGATAAAGAAGACAGTTAAATGACATAACAAATCAAGATTGTAAACATTCTTTTCTACTCTAATAACAAGGCCCAAAATTTGTGGGGAGGGGCGAGACAATTAGATCGACTCCTGTATGAAACTGGTACTCAGTTTATCGACCTCGTAAAGATGAAACACAAAACTCGTAAAGATGTACATAAAGACAGACGACACTGTCATTTATTTGATGTGGATTACATAAGAATGAAAAATCAAAGAACTTTCAAAACAATAATAAACGAAGTGGTAACGCTGTCTGGACAAAAAACATTTTAGTCAATGTGTATTAAAACAATATCTTTTACATACCTACTAAAATGACTGGATATATAGATCACAGGATGTATAAGACCTCCGCTGCAAAACAGTTTTGTTCTTTAGCAATTTTTCACACCAAAATTTTAAGTGCTTAACAAGTAGACTTCGATTTCTTGTGGAGAGAGAGCAGGAGAGAGTGAATGAGCAAAGGTATGTTTTGTCTTCACACCCTGAACTGCTTTATCTACCAACGTACTGTCAATTTGAATAGCTGGTCCCTCTGTTGGGGACCAGCGATGACAGTTACTTGTCGATATATGCATAACTGGAAGGACAAATCCCTTTTTGGCTTTAGTTAATATGTATATATCCGTGTACACTGTGGGTACATAAATGAGCTATCCATGGCTCCAATTGATGTTTTACTATTTAAACAAGGTAGGACCACTAAGGATAAAGGAAGATAATGATGAAAACACAAGAAAGACCAAATCAATGTCACTTAAAATTTTTATTCATTATTCCCATTCTTTTCTTCTCTCCCAACAAATTCCTCAAAAGTCCAGCACAATCCCTCTCTCTCTTTCGGAGAGGCACAAGCACATACACAGACATGTACACACATGGCATTAACTTCCGCCTACCAAATTCAATCACAAAGCTTCGGTCGGCCCGGGGTTATAGCAAAATACACTCGCCCAAGATGCCACGCGATGCGACTGAACCTGAAACCATGTAGCTGGGAAGCAAGCTTCCTAACCACACAGCCATCTCTTCAAAAATCAAAGTCATCGCTGTGTTGATATATTTGGATATATACATGATACTAAAGTTGATATTCATGAATTTCATGTTGACGTTCATGAAACTGAAGTTGTTAACATCAAGCTTGAGGAGGAATAAAGCCTGTGTTTTAGCAGACAAAATATTCATACTTGTTGCTATTTTGTAATAAATTTTTATATTGATTCTGTTACACCTGTGTATGAATAGTCAAATGTCTACTTAAGTTACCTTTTTGAGGGAATGATTTACCACAGTTGTTACAATGATATGGCTTCTCTCCTGTATGGACACGTTTGTGAATAGTCAACTGACTATGTCCAGAGAATGATTTACTGCAGATATCGCAATGATATGGCTTCTCTCATGTATGTGTAAGTTTGTGCTTAGTTAAGTAATTGCTATCAAAGAATGATTTACCACAAATATCGCAATGATATGGTGTTTCTCCAGTATGAATACGTTTGTGTCTAGTTAAGTCACTACTTTCAAAGTATGATTTACCACAGATGTCACAATGATATGGCTTCTCTCCTGTATGAACACGTTTGTGAATAGTCAACTGACTATTACAAATGTATGATTTACCACAGATTTCACAATGGTATGGCTTCTCTCCTGTATGTGTATCTTTGTGTGCTGTCAAGGCACCACTATGACAGAATGATGGTTTGTCACCTGTATCCGGGTTTTTCTCTTGAGTTAAATCATTCATCATGGGAGGGGAATTTCTCATACATATCACAAAGATAGTGCTTATTTCATATCTACGATCTTGTCAATTTTCGGATTTTGTGTATTATCGGATCTTGTGAAATTTCCGAAGTCCTTTCCCCACCCTCTCATTGCTTTGTGTACCTTTCCTTTTTTTTCATATTCATTTCCTACACATTGTTTTAAACCCATTTCCGTATATTTTTTGGATTTTCATTTCCGGGTCACACAGAGGCAAGAACAGGAACGGACACACAGACACAGAGACAAGAACAAGCACACACGCACACGCAGACACAGAGGCAAGAACAAGCACGCACACAGACACAGAGGCAAAAAGCGGTACGGACACACAGACACAGAGGCAAAAGCTGCACGGACGCGGAGGCTAGATTAAGCACACACGCACACGCAGACACAGAAGCAAGAACAAGCACGCACACAGACACAGCGTCATAAAGCAGCACGGACACACAGACACAGAAGCTAGGTTAAGCACACACGCACACGCAGACGCAGAAGCAAGAACAAGCACGCACACAGACACAGAGGCAAAAAGCAGCACGGACACACAGACACAGAGGCTAGATTAAGCACACACGCACACGCAGCCGCAGAAGCAAGAACAAGCACGCACACAGACACAGAGGCAAAAAGCAGCACGGACACACAGACACAGAGGCTAGATTAAGCACACACGCACACGCAGACGCAGAAGCAAGAACAAGCACGCACACAGACACAGAGGCAAAAAGCAGGACGGACACACAGACACAGAGGCTAGATTAAACACACACGCACACGCAGACGCAGAAGCAAGAACAAGCACGCACACAGACACAGAGGCAAAAAGCAGGACGGACACACAGACACAGAGGCTAGATTAAGCACACACGCACACGCAGACACAGATGCAAGAACAAGAACGGACACACAGACACAGAGGCAAGAACCAGTACGCCCTCACACAGACAAGAACAGGCACGCACACACAACCCGATAGCTTTCTTCTCCTCCACCCGTTTTAGCAGCCGTAACGAAGGTCACGGAGATATCCGAAGTGAACCGTCGAGTCATCACGGAAACAACCGTTCGTCTTCCACACGCAAATGCTGCTTATTACGTGCCATCGGCACAGTTTCGTGTCAGGCAGTAAATCTTTCCATGCTTCAATGGATTCTGACCACTGGAAACATTGACATTAAATAAATGACAGTCTCCGCTGTCTTTATGTTCATCTTTACGAGGTCGGCTTGGGGCTATAGCAGAAGACACTCGCCCAAGGTGCCACGTGATGGGACTGAACTTGAAACCATGTAGTCATTGCTGTGTTGATATATTTGGATATATATATGATACTAAACTTGATATTCATGAATTTCATGTTGATGTTCATGAAATAAAGCCTGTCTTTTAGCAGACAAAATATTCATAATTGTTCCTATGTTCTAATAAATTTTGATACTGATTATGTTACACCTGTATGAATAGTCAAATGTCTACTTAAGTGACCTTTTGTAGAAAATGATTTACCACAGGTGTCACAATGATATGGCTTCTCTCCTGTATGTGTATGTGTGTGTGATGTCAAAGGACTACTATTAGAGAGTGATTTACCACAGGTATCGCAATGATATGGCTTCTCACCTGTATGAATACGCTTGTGACTGTTCAAGACACAACTTTCAGAGAAACATTTACCACAGATATCACTACTATTTAAACGAGGTAGGACCATTAAGGTTAAAGGATGATGATGATGAAAACACAAGAAAGACCAAATCAACGTCACTTAAACTTTTTATTCATTATTCCCATTCTTTTCTTCTCTCCCAACAAATTCCTCAAAAGTCCAGCACAATCATCCTCAGAAATCAAAGTCATTGCTGTGTTGATATATTTGGATATATATATGATACTAAACTTGATATTCATGAATTTCATGTTGACATCCATGAAATAAAGCCTGTCTTTTAGCAGACAAAATATTCATAATTGTTGCTATGTTGTAATAAATTTTGATACTGATTATGCTACACATGTATGAATAGTCAAATGTCTACTTAAGTGACCTTTTTCAGAGAATGATTTACCGCAGATATCACAATGATATGGCTTCTCTCCTGTATGGACACGTTTGTGAATAGTCAAGAGATTATTCCAAATGTATGATTTACCACAGATATCACTGGGATATGGCTTTTCTCCTGTATGAATACGCTTGTGACTATTCCAGACACCACTTTGAGAGAAAGATTTACCACAGATATCACAATGATATGGCTTCACTCCTGTATGTATACGTTTGTGTTCAGGCAAGTCACAACTTCTAGAGAATGATTTACCACATATGTCACAATGATATGGCTTCTCTCCTGTATGAACACGTTTGTGAATAGTCAACTGACTATTCCAAGTGTATGATTTACCACAGATATTACGATGATATGGCTTCTCTCTTGTATAAAGGTTTTTTGGTGTAGTTAAATGATTCATCGTGAGAGAATAATTCGTCATACATATCACAAAGATAGCATTTTTTTCATTTCTATGAATATATTTTTGTTCAGTTGAGTCTCTATTTTCAGGGAATAATTTAATGTTGTTTCTTTTATCTGAGATCTTGTTTAATATGTAAATCAGGATGTGAAAACTGTCCACTCCTTTGTAAAGTTATCCAAGCTTAAGTAACCGGCAAAGCAATCACCTCCTCTATATTCCAGACAGCAAAGACTTGAAATTGTTGCTGTGAATTCCATCGTCCAGAAGAAATATTTCGCAGTATTTTGTCATAGACTTTCTTCAGATAAAGAGGTTGATGTATTGATGAATGCTCCTTATAAATATATCGTCTTCCTTTAGTCAATAAAAGTTGATGAAAATATCAAAGGCACGTCTGAATGAAGAAATTTCTTTTCTGTCAACAGGATGTGATATTCTGAAACAGAAAAAGAAACTAAGATAAAGAAGACAGTTAAATGACATAACAAATCAAGATTGCAAACATTCTTTTCTACTCTAATAACAAGGCCCAAAATTTGTGGGGAGGGGCGAGACAATTAGATCGACTCCTGTATGAAACTGGTACTCAGTTTATCGACCTCGTAAAGATGAAACACAAAACTCGTAAAGATGTACATAAAGACAGACGACACTGTCATTTATTTAATGTGGATTACATAAGAATGAAAAATCAAAGAACTTTCAAAACAATAATAAACGAAGTGGTAACGCTGTCTGGACAAAAAACATTTTAGTCAATGTGTATTAAAACAATATCTTTTACATACCTACTAAAATGACGGGATATATAGATCACAGGATGTATAAGACCTCCGCTGCAAAACAGTTTTGTTCTTTAGCAATTTTTCACACCAAAATTTTAAGTGCTTAACAAGTAGACTTCGATTTCTTGTGGAGAGAGAGCAGGAGAGAGTGAATGAGCAAAGGTATGTTTTGTCTTCACACCCTGAACTGCTTTATCTACCAACGTACTGTCAATTTGAATAGCTGGTCCCTCTGTTGGGGACCAGCGATAACAGTTACTTGTCGATATATGCATAACTGGAAGGACAAATCCCTTTTTGGCTTTAGTTAATATGTATATATCCGTGTACACTGTGGGTACATAAATGAGCTATCCATGGCTCCAATTGATGTTTTACTATTTAAACGAGGTAGGACCACTAAGGATAAAGGAAGATAATGATGAAAACACAAGAAAGACCAAATCAATGTCACTTAAAATTTTTATTCATTATTCCCATTCTTTTCTTCTCTCCCAACAAATTCCTCAAAAGTCCAGCACAATCCCTCTCTCTCTTTCGGAGAGGCACAAGCACATACACAGACATGTACACACATGGCATTAACTTCCGCCTACCAAATTCAATCACAAAGCTTCGGTCGGCCCGGGGTTATAGCAAAAGACACTCGCCCAAGATGCCACGCGATGCGACTGAACCTGAAACCATGTAGCTGGGAAGCAAGCTTCCTAACCACACAGCCATCTCTTCAAAAATCAAAGTCATCGCTGTGTTGATATATTTGGATATATACATGATACTAAAGTTGATATTCATGAATTTCATGTTGACGTTCATGAAACTGAAGTTGTTAACATCAAGCTTGAGGAGGAATAAAGCCTGTGTTTTAGCAGACAAAATATTCATACTTGTTGCTATTTTGTAATAAATTTTTATATTGATTCTGTTACACCTGTGTATGAATAGTCAAATGTCTACTTAAGTTACCTTTTTGAGGGAATGATTTACCACAGTTGTTACAATGATATGGCTTCTCTCCTGTATGGACACGTTTGTGAATAGTCAACTGACTATGTCCAGAGAATGATTTACTGCAGATATCGCAATGATATGGCTTCTCTCATGTATGTGTAAGTTTGTGCTTAGTTAAGTAATTGCTATCAAAGAATGATTTACCACAAATATCGCAATGATATGGTGTTTCTCCAGTATGAATACGTTTGTGTCTAGTTAAGTCACTACTTTCAAAGTATGATTTACCACAGATGTCACAATGATATGGCTTCTCTCCTGTATGAACACGTTTGTGAATAGTCAACTGACTATTACAAATGTATGATTTACCACAGATTTCACAATGGTATGGCTTCTCTCCTGTATGTGTATCTTTGTGTGCTGTCAAGGCACCACTATGACAGAATGATGGTTTGTCACCTGTATCCGGGTTTTTCTCTTGAGTTAAATCATTCATCATGGGAGGGGAATTTCTCATACATATCACAAAGATAGTGCTTATTTCATATCTACGATCTTGTCAATTTTCGGATTTTGTGTATTATCGGATCTTGTGAAATTTCCGAAGTCCTTTCCCCACCCTCTGATTGCTTTGTGTACCTTTCCTTTTTTTTCATATTCATTTCCTACACATTGTTTTAAACCCATTTCCGTATATTTTTTGGATTTTCATTTCCGGGTCACACAGAGGCAAGAACAGGAACGGACACACAGACACAGAGACAAGAACAAGCACACACGCACACGCAGACACAGAGGCAAGAACAAGCACGCACACAGACACAGAGGCAAAAAGCGGTACGGACACACAGACACAGAGGCAAAAGCTGCACGGACGCGGAGGCTAGATTAAGCACACACGCACACGCAGACACAGAAGCAAGAACAAGCACGCACACAGACACAGCGTCAAAAAGCAGCACGGACACACAGACACAGAAGCTAGGTTAAGCACACACGCACACGCAGACGCAGAAGCAAGAACGAGCACGCACACAGACACAGAGGCAAAAAGCAGCACGGACACACAGACACAGAGGCTAGATTAAGCACACACGCACACGCAGACGCAGAAGCAAGAACAAGCACGCACACAGACACAGAGGCAAAAAGCAGCACGGACACACAGACACAGAGGCTAGATTAAGCACACACGCACACGCAGACGCAGAAGCAAGAACAAGCACGCACACAGACACAGAGGCAAAAAGCAGCACGGACACACAGACACAGAGGCTAGATTAAGCACACACGCACACGCAGACGCAGAAGCAAGAACAAGCACGCACACAGACACAGAGGCAAAAAGCAGGACGGACACACAGACACAGAGGCTAGATTAAGCACACACGCACACGCAGACGCAGAAGCAAGAACAAGCACGCACACAGACACAGAGGCAAAAAGCAGCACGGACACACAGACACAGAGGCTAGATTAAGCACACACGCACACGCAGACGCAGAAGCAAGAACAAGCACGCACACAGACACAGAGGCAAAAAGCAGCACGGACACACAGACACAGAGGCTAGATTAAGCACACACGCACACGCAGACGCAGAAGCAAGAACAAGCACGCACACAGACACAGAGGCAAAAAGCAGCACGGACACACAGACACAGAGGCTAGATTAAGCACACACGCACACGCAGACACAGATGCAAGAACAAGAACGGACACACAGACACAGAGGCAAGAACCAGTACGCCCTCACACAGACAAGAACAGGCACGCACACACAACCCGATAGCTTTCTTCTCCTCCACCCGTTTTAGCAGCCGTAACGAAGGTCACGGAGATATCCGAAGTGAACCGTCGAGTCATCACGGAAACAACCGTTCGTCTTCCACACGCAAATGCTGCTTATTACGTGCCATCGGCACAGTTTCGTGTCAGGCAGTAAATCTTTCCATGCTTCAATGGATTCTGACCACTGGAAACATTGACATTAAATAAATGACAGTCTCCGCTGTCTTTATGTTCATCTTTACGAGGTCGGCTTGGGGCTATAGCAGAAGACACTCGCCCAAGGTGCCACGTGATGGGACTGAACTTGAAACCATGTAGTCATTGCTGTGTTGATATATTTGGATATATATATGATACTAAACTTGATATTCATGAATTTCATGTTGATGTTCATGAAATAAAGCCTGTCTTTTAGCAGACAAAATATTCATAATTGTTCCTATGTTCTAATAAATTTTGATACTGATTATGTTACACCTGTATGAATAGTCAAATGTCTACTTAAGTGACCTTTTGTAGAAAATGATTTACCACAGGTGTCACAATGATATGGCTTCTCTCCTGTATGTGTATGTGTGTGTGATGTCAAAGGACTACTATTAGAGAGTGATTTACCACAGGTATCGCAATGATATGGCTTCTCACCTGTATGAATACGCTTGTGACTGTTCAAGACACAACTTTGAGAGAAACATTTACCACAGATATCACTACTATTTAAACGAGGTAGGACCATTAAGGTTAAAGGATGATGATGATGAAAACACAAGAAAGACCAAATCAACGTCACTTAAACTTTTTATTCATTATTCCCATTCTTTTCTTCTCTCCCAACAAATTCCTCAAAAGTCCAGCACAATCATCCTCAGAAATCAAAGTCATTGCTGTGTTGATATATTTGGATATATATATGATACTAAACTTGATATTCATGAATTTCATGTTGACATCCATGAAATAAAGCCTGTCTTTTAGCAGACAAAATATTCATAATTGTTGCTATGTTGTAATAAATTTTGATACTGATTATGCTACACATGTATGAATAGTCAAATGTCTACTTAAGTGACCTTTTTCAGAGAATGATTTACCGCAGATATCACAATGATATGGCTTCTCTCCTGTATGGACACGTTTGTGAATAGTCAAGAGATTATTCCAAATGTATGATTTACCACAGATATCACTGGGATATGGCTTTTCTCCTGTATGAATACGCTTGTGACTATTCCAGACACCACTTTGAGAGAAAGATTTACCACAGATATCACAATGATATGGCTTCTCTCCTGTATGTATACGTTTGTGTTCAGGCAAGTCACAACTTCTAGAGAATGATTTACCACATATGTCACAATGATATGGCTTCTCTCCTGTATGAACACGTTTGTGAATAGTCAACTGACTATTCCAAGTGTATGATTTACCACAGATATTACGATGATATGGCTTCTCTCTTGTATAAAGGTTTTTTGGTGTAGTTAAATGATTCATCGTGAGAGAATAATTCGTCATACATATCACAAAGATAGCATTTTTTTCATTTCTATGAATATATTTTTGTTCAGTTGAGTCTCTATTTTCAGGGAATAATTTAATGTTGTTTCTTTTATCTGAGATCTTGTTTAATATGTAAATCAGGATGTGAAAACTGTCCACTCCTTTGTAAAGTTATCCAAGCTTAAGTAACCGGCAAAGCAATCACCTCCTCTATATTCCAGACAGCAAAGACTTGAAATTGTTGCTGTGAATTCCATCGTCCAGAAGAAATATTTCGCAGTATTTTGTCATAGACTTTCTTCAGATAAAGAGGTTGATGTATTGATGAATGCTCCTTATAAATATATCGTCTTCCTTTAGTCAATAAAAGTTGATGAAAATATCAAAGGCACGTCTGAATGAAGAAATTTCTTTTCTGTCAACAGGATGTGATATTCTGAAACAGAAAAAGAAACTAAGATAAAGAAGACAGTTAAATGACATAACAAATCAAGATTGCAAACATTCTTTTCTACTCTAATAACAAGGCCCAAAATTTGTGGGGAGGGGCGAGACAATTAGATCGACTCCTGTATGAAACTGGTACTCAGTTTATCGACCTCGTAAAGATGAAACACAAAACTCGTAAAGATGTACATAAAGACAGACGACACTGTCATTTATTTAATGTGGATTACATAAGAATGAAAAATCAAAGAACTTTCAAAACAATAATAAACGAAGTGGTAACGCTGTCTGGACAAAAAACATTTTAGTCAATGTGTATTAAAACAATATCTTTTACATACCTACTAAAATGACTGGATATATAGATCACAGGATGTATAAGACCTACGCTGCAAAACAGTTTTGTTCTTTAGCAATTTTTCACACCAAAATTTTAAGTGCTTAACAAGTAGACTTCGATTTCTTGTGGAGAGAGAGCAGGAGAGAGTGAATGAGCAAAGGTATGTTTTGTCTTCACACCCTGAACTGCTTTATCTACCAACGTACTGTCAATTTGAATAGCTGGTCCCTCTGTTGGGGACCAGCGATGACAGTTACTTGTAGATATATGCATAACTGGAAGGACAAATCCCTTTTTGGCTTTAGTTAATATGTATATATCCGTGTACACTGTGGGTACATAAATGAGCTATCCATGGCTCCAATTGATGTTTTACTATTTAAACGAGGTAGGACCACTAAGGATAAAGGAAGATAATGATGAAAACACAAGAAAGACCAAATCAACGTCACTTAAAATTTTTATTCATTATTCCCATTCTTTTCTTCTCTCCCAACAAATTCCTCAAAAGTCCAGCACAATCCCTCTCTCTCTTTCGGAGAGGCACAAGCACATACACAGACATGTACACACATGGCATTAACTTCCGCCTACCAAATTCAATCACAAAGCTTCGGTTGGCCCAGGGTTATAGCAAAAGACACTCGCCCAAAATGCCACGCGATGGGACTGAACCTGAAACCATGTAGCTGGGAAGCAAGCTTCCTAACCACACAGCCATCTCTTCAAAAATCAAAGTCATCGCTGTGTTGATATATTTGGATATATACATGATACTAAAGTTGATATTCATGAATTTCATGTTGACGTTCATGAAACTGAAGTTGTTAACATCAAGCTTGAGGAGGAATAAAGCCTGTGTTTTAGCAGACAAAATATTCATACTTGTTGCTATTTTGTAATAAATTTTTATATTGATTCTGTTACACCTGTGTATGAATAGTCAAATGTCTACTTAAGTTACCTTTTTGAGGGAATGATTTACCACAGTTGTTACAATGATATGGCTTCTCTCCTGTATGGACACGTTTGTGAATAGTCAACTGACTATGTCCAGACAATGATTTACTGCAGATATCGCAATGATATGGCTTCTCTCATGTATGTGTAAGTTTGTGCTTAGTTAAGTAATTGCTATCAAAGAATGATTTACCACAAATATCGCAATGATATGGTGTTTCTCCAGTATGAATACGTTTGTGTCTAGTTAAGTCACTACTTTCAAAGTATGATTTACCACAGATGTCACAATGATATGGCTTCTCTCCTGTATGAACACGTTTGTGAATAGTCAACTGACTATTACAAATGTATGATTTACCACAGATTTCACAATGGTATGGCTTCTCTCCTGTATGTGTATCTTTGTGTGCTGTCAAGGCACCACTATGACAGAATGATGGTTTGTCACCTGTATCCGGGTTTTTCTCTTGAGTTAAATCATTCATCATGGGAGGGGAATTTCTCATACATATCACAAAGATAGTGCTTATTTCATATCTACGATCTTGTCAATTTTCGGATTTTGTGTATTATCGGATCTTGTGAAATTTCCGAAGTCCTTTCCCCACCCTCTCATTGCTTTGTGCACCTTTTCTTTTTTTTCATATTCATTTCCTACACATTGTTTTAAACCCATTTCCGTATATTTTTTGGATTTTCATTTCCGGGTCACACAGAGGCAAGAACAGGAACGGACACACAGACACAGAGACAAGAACAAGCACACACGCACACGCAGACACAGAGGCAAGAACAAGCACGCACACAGACACAGGGACAAAAAGTGGCACGGACACACAGACACAGAAGCAAAAAGCAGCACGGACACAGAAGCTAGATTAAGCACACACGCACACGCAGACACAGAGGCAAGAACAAGCACACACACAGACACAGAGGCAAAAAGCGGTACGGACACACAGACACAGAGGCAAAAGATGCACGGACGCGGAGGCTAGATTAAGCACACACGCACACGCAGACACAGAAGCAAGAACAAGCACGCACACAGACACAGCGGCAAAAAGCAGCACGAACACACAGACACAGAAGCTAGATTAAGCACACACGCACACGCACACGCAGAAGCAAGAACAAGCACGCACACAGACACAGAGGCAAAAAGCAGCACGGACACACAGACACAGAGGCTAGATTAAGCACACACGCACACGCAGACGCAGAAGCAAGAACAAGCACGCACACAGACACAGAGGCAAAAAGCAGCACGGACACACAGACACAGAGGCAAGATTAAGCACACACGCACACGCAGACACAGATGCAAGAACAAGAACGGACACACAGACACAGAGGCAAGAACAAGTACGCCCACACACAGACAAGAACAGGCACGCACACACAACCCGTTAGCTTTCTTCTCCTCCTCCCGTTTTAGCAGCCGTAACGAAGGTCACGGAGATATCCGAAGTGAACCGTCGAGTCGTCACGGAAACAACCGTTCGTCTTCTGCTGCCTAGTCAACCACACTCAAATGCTGCTTATTACGTGCCATCGGCACAGTTTCGTGTCAGGCAGTAAATCTTTCCATGCTTCAATGGATTCTGATCACTGGAAACATTGACATTAAATAAATGACAGTCTCCGCTGTCTTTATGTTCATCTTTACGAGGTCGGCTTGGGGCTATAGCAGAAGACACTCGCCCAAGGTGCCACGTGATGGGACTGAACTTGAAACCATGTAGTCATTGCTGTGTTGATATATTTGGATATATATATGATACTAAACTTGATATTCATGAATTTCATGTTGATGTTCATGAAATAAAGCCTGTCTTTTAGCAGACAAAATATTCATAATTGTTCCTATGTTCTAATAAATTTTGATACTGATTATGTTACACCTGTATGAATAGTCAAATGTCTACTTAAGTGACCTTTTGTAGAAAATGATTTACCACAGGTGTCACAATGATATGGCTTCTCTCCTGTATGTGTATGTGTGTGTGATGTCAAAGGACTACTATTAGAGAGTGATTTACCACAGGTATCGCAATGATATGGCTTCTCACCTGTATGAATACGCTTGTGACTGTTCAAGACACAACTTTGAGAGAAACATTTACCACAGATATCACTACTATTTAAACGAGGTAGGACCATTAAGGTTAAAGGATGATGATGATGAAAACACAAGAAAGACCAAATCAACGTCACTTAAACTTTTTATTCATTATTCCCATTCTTTTCTTCTCTCCCAACAAATTCCTCAAAAGTCCAGCACAATCATCCTCAGAAATCAAAGTCATTGCTGTGTTGATATATTTGGATATATATATGATACTAAACTTGATATTCATGAATTTCATGTTGACATCCATGAAATAAAGCCTGTCTTTTAGCAGACAAAATATTCATAATTGTTGCTATGTTGTAATAAATTTTGATACTGATTATGCTACACATGTATGAATAGTCAAATGTCTACTTAAGTGACCTTTTTCAGAGAATGATTTACCGCAGATATCACAATGATATGGCTTCTCTCCTGTATGGACACGTTTGTGAATAGTCAAGAGATTATTCCAAATGTATGATTTACCACAGATATCACTGGGATATGGCTTTTCTCCTGTATGAATACGCTTGTGACTATTCCAGACACCACTTTGAGAGAAAGATTTACCACAGATATCACAATGATATGGCTTCTCTCCTGTATGTATACGTTTGTGTTCAGGCAAGTCACAACTTCTAGAGAATGATTTACCACATATGTCACAATGATATGGCTTCTCTCCTGTATGTATACGTTTGTGATTAGTCATGGCACCACTCTGAGAGAACGATTTACCACAGATATCACAATGATATGGCTTCTCTCCTGTATGTATACGTTTGTGTTCAGGCAAGTCACAACTTCTAGAGAATGATTTACCACATATGTCACAATGATATGGCTTCTCTCCTGTATGAACACGTTTGTGAATAGTCAACTGACTATTCCAAGTGTATGATTTACCACAGATATTACGATGATATGGCTTCTCGCTTGTATAATGGTTTTTTGGTGTAGTTAAATGATTCATCGTGAGAGAATAATTCGTCATACATATCACAAAGATAGCATTTTTTTCATTTCTATGAATATATTTTTGTTCAGTTGAGTCTCTATTTTCAGGGAATAATTTAATGTTGTTTCTTTTATCTGAGATCTTGTTTAATATGTAAATCAGGATGTGAAAACTGTCCACTCCTTTGTAAAGTTATCCAAGCTTAAGTAACCGGCAAAGCAATCACCTCCTCTATATTCCAGACAGCAAAGACTTGAAATTGTTGCTGTGAATTCCATCGTCCAGAAGAAATATTTCGCAGTATTTTGTCATAGACTTTCTTCAGATAAAGAGGTTGATGTATTGATGAATGCTCCTTATAAATATATCGTCTTCCTTTAGTCAATAAAAGTTGATGAAAATATCAAAGGCACATCTGAATGAAGAAATTTCTTTTCTGTCAACAGGATGTGATATTCTGAAACAGAAAAAGAAACTAAGATAAAGAAGACAGTTAAATGACATAACAAATCAAGATTGCAAACATTCTTTTCTACTCTAATAACAAGGCCCAAAATTTGTGGGGAGGGGCGAGACAATTAGATCGACTCCTGTATGAAACTGGTACTCAGTTTATCGACCTCGTAAAGATGAAACACAAAACTCGTAAAGATGTACATAAAGACAGACGACACTGTCATTTATTTAATGTGGATTACATAAGAATGAAAAATCAAAGAACTTTCAAAACAATAATAAACGAAGTGGTAACGCTGTCTGGACAAAAAACATTTTAGTCAATGTGTATTAAAACAATATCTTTTACATACCTACTAAAATGACGGGATATATAGATCACATGATGTATAAGACCTCCGCTGTAAAACAGTTTTGTTCTTTAGCAATTTTTCACACCAAAATTTTAAATGCTTAACAAGTAGACTTCGATTTCTTGTGGAGAGAGAGCAGGAGAGAGTGAATGAGCAAAGGTATGTTTTGTCTTCACACCCTGAACTGCTTTATCTACCAACGTACTGTCAATTTGAATAGCTGGTCCCTCTGTTGGGGACCAGCGATAACAGTTACTTGTCGATATATGCATAACTGGAAGGACAAATCCCTTTTTGGCTTTAGTTAATATGTATATATCCGTGTACACTGTGGGTACATAAATGAGCTATCCATGGCTCCAATTGATGTTTTACTATTTAAACGAGGTAGGACCACTAAGGATAAAGGAAGATAATGATGAAAACACAAGAAAGACCAAATCAATGTCACTTAAAATTTTTATTCATTATTCCCATTCTTTTCTTCTCTCCCAACAAATTCCTCAAAAGTCCAGCACAATTCCTCTCTCTCTTTCGGAGAGGCACAAGCACATACACAGACATGTACACACATGGCATTAACTTCCGCCTACCAAATTCAATCACAAAGCTTCGGTCGGCCCGGGGTTATAGCAAAAGACACTCGCCCAAGATGCCACGCGATGCGACTGAACCTGAAACCATGTAGCTGGGAAGCAAGCTTCCTAACCACACAGCCATCTCTTCAAAAATCAAAGTCATCGCTGTGTTGATATATTTGGATATATACATGATACTAAAGTTGATATTCATGAATTTCATGTTGACGTTCATGAAACTGAAGTTGTTAACATCAAGCTTGAGGAGGAATAAAGCCTGTGTTTTAGCAGACAAAATATTCATACTTGTTGCAATTTTGTAATAAATTTTTATATTGATTCTGTTACACCTGTGTATGAATAGTCAAATGTCTACTTAAGTTACCTTTTTGAGGGAATGATTTACCACAGTTGTTACAATGATATGGCTTCTCTCCTGTATGGACACGTTTGTGAATAGTCAACTGACTATGTCCAGAGAATGATTTACCGCAGATATCACAATGATATGGCTTCTCTCCTGTATGTGTACGTTTGTGCTTAGTTAAGTAATTACTATCAAAGAATGATTTACCACAGATATCACAATGGTATGGTCTTTCTCCAGTATGAATACGTTTGTGACGAGTCAAATGACTACTTTCAGAATATGATTTACCACAGATGTCACAATGATACTGTTTCTCTCCTGTATGAGTAAGTTTGTGTCTTGTCAACGTATAACTTTGAGAGAATGATTTACCACAGATGTCGCAATGATATGGCTTCTCTCCTGTATGTGTAAGTGTGTGTTTAGTCAAATGACCATTTTGAGAGAATGATTTACCACAAATATCACAACGATATGGCTTCTCTCCTGTATGAACACCTTTGTGAATAGTCAACTGACTATTATAAGAATATGATAAACCACAGATATTACAATGATATTGCTTCTCTCCTGTATGCGTAAGATTGTGTTTAGCCAAATGACCACTTTGAGAGAATGATTTACCACAGATATTACAACGATATGGCTTCTCTCCTGTATGTGTAAATTTTTGTTTAGTCAAGGTGCTAGTTAGAGAGAATGATTTACCACATATATCACAATGATATGGCTTCTCTCCTGTATGTCTACGTCTGTGCTTAGTTAAGTCACTACTTTCAAAGAATGATTTACCACAGATATCACAATGATATGGCTTATCTCCTCTATGTCTACGTTTGTGCTTAGTTAAGTAAATACTATCACAGAATGATTTACCACAAATATCACAACGATATGGCTTCTCTGCTGTATGTCTAAGCTTGTGTCTAGTCAACGTATAACTCTCAGAGAATGATTTACCACAAATGTCACAATGATATGGCTTCTCTCCTGTATGAACACCTTTGTGAATAGTCAACTGACTATTACAATTGTATGATTTACCACAGATTTCACAATGGTATGGCTTCTCACCTGTATGTGTAAGTTTGTGTTTAGTCAAGTTACTAGTTAGAGAGAATGATTTACCACATATATCACAATGATAGGGCTTCACTCCTGCATGCGTAACTTTGTGTTTAGTCAAGGTACTAGTTAGAGAGAATGATTTACCACATATATCACAATGGTAGGGCTTCTCTCCCGTATGTGTGCGAATGTGCTTAGTTAAGTAACTACTATGAGAGAATGATTTATCACAGATGTCACAATGATATGGCTTCTCTCCTGTATGAACGCGTTTGTGAATAGTTAGCTGAGTATTTCCAGAGAATGATTTACCGCAGATATCACAATGATATGGCTTCTCTCCTGTATGTGTACGTTTGTGTTTAGTTAAGTTACTACTTTGAGGGAATGTTTTACCACAGTTATTGCAATGATATGGTCTTTCTTCAGTATGAATACGTTTGTGGCCAGTCAAATGACGACTTTCAGAGAATGATTTATCACAAAGATCACAATGATATGGCTTCTCACCTGTATGTCTACGTTTGTGCTTAGTTAAGTAACTACTACGAGAGAATGATTTACCACAGACATCGCAATGATACGACTTCTCTCCTGTATGTGTATCTTTGTGTGTTGTCACGGCACCACTATGACAGAATGACGGTTTCTCACCTGTATTGGGGTTTTTCCCTTGAGTTAAATCATTCATCATGGGAGGGGAATTTCTCATACATATCACAAAGATAGTGCTTATTTCATTTCTAAGAGTTTGTTTGTGTTCAGTTGTGTCGCTATTTTCAGGGAATAATTGAATGCCGTTTCTTTCCTCTGAGATTTTGTTTAATATGTAAGTCAGGAGGTGAAGACTATCCACGCCTTTGTAAAGTTATCCAAGCATAATTAACCTGTAAAGCAATCACCTCCTCTATATTCCAGACAGCAAAGACTTGAAATTGTTGCTGCTAATTCCATCGTCCAGAAGAAATATTTCGCAGTATTTTGTCATAGACTTTCTTCAGATAAAGAGGTTGATGTATTGATGAATGCTCCTTATAAATATATCGTCTTCGTTTAGTCAATAAAAGTTGATGAAAATATCAAAGGCACATCTGAATGAAGAAATTTCTTTTCTGTCAACAGGATGTGATATTCTGAAATAGAAAAAGAAACTAAGATAAAGAAGACAGTTAAATGACATAACAAATCAAGATTGCAAACATTCTTTTCTACTCTACTAACAAGGCCCAAAATTTGTGGGGAGGGGGGAGACAATTAGATCGACCGCAGTATGCACCTGGTACTCAATTTATCGACCTCGTAAAGATGAACATAAAGACAGCCGACACTGTCATTTATTTAATGTCAATGTTTCCAGTGGTCAGAATCCATTGAAGCATGGAAAGATTTACTGCCTGACACGAAACTGTGCCGATGGCACGTAATAAGCAGCATTTGAGTGTGGTTGCCTAGGCAGCAGAAGATGAACGGTTGTTTCCGTGACGACTCGACGGTTCACTTCGGATATCTCCGTGACCTTAGTTACAGCTGCTAAAACGGGAGGAGGAGAAGAAAGCTAACGGGTTGTGTGTGCGTGCCTGTTCTTGTCTGTGTGTGGGCGTACTTCTTCTTGCCTCTGTGTCTGTGTGTCCGTTCCTGTTCTTACCTCTGTGTCTGTGTCAGTGCTTGTTCTTGCCTCTGTGTCTGCGTGTGCGTGTGTGCTTAATCTAGCCTCTGCGTCCGTGCTGCATTTTGCCACTGTGTCTGTGTGTCCGTACCGCTTTTTGCCTCTGTGTCTGCGTGCGTGCTTGTTCTTGATTCTGTGTCTGCGTGTGCGTGTGTGCTTAATCTAGCATCTGTGTCCGTGCTGCTTTTTGCCTCTGTGTCTGTGTGTCCGTTCCTGTTCTTACCTCTGTGTGTGTGTACGTACTTGTTCTTGCCTCTGTGTCTGCGTGTGCGTGTGTGCTTCTTCTTAACTCTGTGTCTGCGTGTGCGTGTGTGCTTCTTCTTAACTCTGTGTCTGCGTGTGCGTGTGTGCTTGTTCTTGCCTCTGTGTGACCCGGAAATGAAAATCCAAAAAATATACGGAAATGGGTTTAAAACAATGTGTAGGAAATGATTATGAAAAAAAAAAAAGGTGCACAAAGCAATAAGAGGGTGGGGAAAGGACTTCGGAAAATTCACAAGATCCGAATTTCGTGGGTCAAGATGTAGGGGTTAATGTTTAGTTTGGAGAAGGTTATGTATTTAACGTTATATTGTAAGCATGCAAGGTAAAAAGAAAAGTTCATTTCGACCTGTAAGTGTGTACACGTTCTCGTAGTAGTAACCCACAGATAAAGATAGAATGATGTTATAAGAGAAAAGAAATTCAGTTAATAAAAGTTATAGAATCGAGGGATTTTTGTGTCTCATAACTTTCTTTCTCCTTTTGTCCCCTAATGGTTTCTGTCACTGCGTTTTCACCTACTCCCTTCTTCGATAATAGAATTCGTTGGAAGTCTGTGATATCTATTCTAGCTATTGCTGAAATGGAAGAGGTTAGAAGGGTCAAGTGGCGAAGGCATTCTATTGCTTAGCTAAGGCATCTGGCAAATTTAACTGCTGTCACAGAAAAACTATTGTTTTCACATAAGAAAAGATCTTTTGAAGTGTTAATTGAAATTTGGCTATCACAATGATATGGCTTCTCTCCTGTATGTGTATATTTGTGTCTAGTCAAGTCCCCACTCTTAAAGAATGATTTACCACAGATATCACAACGATATGGGTTCTCCCCTGTATGTGTATGCTTGAGACTATTCAAGACGCCAATTTGAGAGAATGATTTACCACGGATATCACAATGATATGGCTTCTCTCCAGTATGTGTAAAGTTCTGTTTAGTCAAGGTACTACTATCAGAGAATGATTTTCCACAGGTAATGCAAACATATGGCTTCTCTCCTGTATGTGTACGCTTGTGTATAGTCAAGTGACTACTATGAAAGAATGATTTACCACAGATATCACAATGATATGGTCTTTCTCCAGTATGAATACGTTTGTGACAAGTCAAATAACTACTTGAAGAGAATGATTTACCACAGATATCACAATGATATGGCTTCTCTCCTGTATGTGTACGTTTGTGTATAGTGAAAACACTACTTTTAGAGAATGATTTACTGCAGATATCACAATGATATAGCTTCTCTCCTGTATGCATAAGTTTGTGTTGAGTTGAGGCAACACTTTGAGAGAATGATTTACTGCAGACATTACAATGATAAGGTTTCTCTCTTGTATGTGTGCGGATGTGCTTATTTAAGTCACTACTAGAAGAGACTGATTTACCACAGATTTTGCAATGATATGGCTTCTCTCCTGTATGAACGCATGTGTGAATAGACAAGTGACCTTTACAAGTGTATGATTTACCACAGATATCACAATGATATGGCTTCTCTCCTGTATGTGTACGCTTGTGACTATTCAAGACGCCACTTTGAGAGAAAGATTTACCACAGATATCACAATGATATGGTCTTTCTCCAGTATGAATACGTATGTGACTAGTCAAATGAACACTTTCAGAGAATGATTTCTGGCCTGTATGTGTAACAGTGTGTCTAGTCAAGTGACCGTTCTGAGTACTCAGTTTATCGACCTCGTAAAGATGAAACACAAAACTCGTAAAGATGTACATAAAGACAGACGACACTGTCATTTATTGAATGTGGATTACATAAGAATGAAAAATCAAAGAACTTTCAAAACAATAATAAACGAAGTGGTAACGATGTCTGGACAAAAAACATTTTAGTCAATGTGTATTAAAACAATATCATTTACATACCTACTAAAATGACTGGATATATAGATCACAGGATGTATAAGACCTACGCTGCAAAACAGTTTTGTTCTTTAGCAATTTTTCACACCAACATTTTAAGTGCTTAACAAGTAGACTTCGATTTCTTGTGGAGAGAGAGAAGGAGAGAGTGAATGAGCAAAGGTATGTTTTGTCTTCACACCCTGAACTGCTTTATCTACCAACGTACTGTCAATTTGAATAGCTGGTCCCTCTGTTGGGGACCAGCGATGACAGTTACTTGTGGATATATGCATAACTGGAAGGACAAATCCCTTTTTGGCTTTAGTTAATATGTTTATATCTGTGTACACTGTGGGTACATAGGTGAGCTATCCATGGCTCCAATTGATGTTTTACTATTTAAATGAGATAGGACCACTAAGGTTAAAGGAAGATGATGAGGAAAACACAAGAAAGACCAAATCAATGTCACTTAAAATTTTTATTCATTATTCCCATTCTTTTCTTCTCTCCCAACAAATTCCTCAAAAGTCCAGAACAATCTCTCTCTCTCTCTTTCGGAGAGGCACAAGCACATACACAGACATGTACACACACGGCAGTAACTTCCGCCTACCAAATTCAATCACAAAGCTTAGGTCGGCTTGCGGCTATAGCAGAAGACACTCGCCCAAGGTTCCACACAGTGGAACTGAACCTGAAACCATGTAGTCATTGCTGTGTTGATATATTTGGATATTTATATGATACTAAAGTTGACATTCATGAATTTCATGTTCATAGCAGACAAAATATTCATAATTGTTCTTATGTTGTAATAAATTTTGATATTGATTCTATTACACCTGTATGAATAGTCAAATGTCTACTTAAGTGACTATTTCAGAGAATGATTTACCAGATATCACAATGATATGGCTTCTCTCTTGTATGCTTAAGTCTGTGTCTAGTTAAGCCACTACTTCCAGAGAATAATTTACCACAGATATCACAATGATATGGCTTCTCTCCTGTATGTACACGTTTGTGTTCAGTCAAGTTACTACTCTGAGAGAATGATTTTCCACATGTATTGCAAAGATATGGCTTCTCTCCTGTATGAATACGTTTGTGCCTACTGAAGGTACCACTATCAGAGAATGATTTACCACAGATATTACAATCATATGGCTTCTCTCCTGTATGCGTACGCTTGTATTTAGTCAAGTGACTACTTCCAAAGAATGATTTACCACTTATATCACAATGATATGGCTTCTCTCCGGTATGTGTAAGTTTGTGTTTAGTCAAGGTACTACGATCAGAGAATGATTTTCCACAGATATCACAATGATATGGCTTCTCTCCTGTATGTGTATATTTGTGTGTAGTCAAGTCCCCACTCTTAAAGAATGATTTACCACAGATATCACAACGATATGGGTTCTCCCCTGTATGTGTACGCTTGAGACTATTCAAGACGCCAATTTGAGAGAATGATTTACCACGGATATCACAATGATATGGCTTCTCTCCAGTATGTGTAAAGTTCTGTTTAGTCAAGGTACTACTATCAGAGAATGATTTTCCACAAGTAATGCAAATATATGGCTTCTCTCCTGTATGTGTACGCTTGTGTATAGTCAAGTGACTACTATGAAAGAATGATTTACCACAGATATCACAATGATATGGTCTTTCTCCAGTATGACTACGTTTGTGACAAGTCAAATAACTACTTGAAGAGAATGATTTACCACAGATATCACAATGATATGGCTTCTCTCCGGTATGTGTACGTTTGTGTATAGTGAAAGCACTACTTTTAGAGAATGATTTACTGCAGATATCACAATGATATAGCTTCTCTCCTGTATGCATAAGTTTGTGTTGAGTTAGGGCAACACTTTGAGAGAATGATTTACTGCAGACATTACAATGATAAGGTTTCTCTCTTGTATGTGTGCGGATGTGCTTATTTAAGTCACTACTAGAAGAGACTGATTTACCACAGATTTTGCAATGATATGGCTTCTCTCCTGTATGAACGCGTGTGTGAATAGACAAGTGACCTTTACAAGTGTATGATTTACCACAGACATCACAATGATATGGCTTCTCTCCTGTATGTGTACGCTTGTGACTATTCAAGACGCCACTTTGAGAGAAAGATTTACCACAGATATCACAATGATATGGTCTTTCTCCAGTATGAATACGTATGTGACTAGTCAAATGAACACTTTCAGAGAATGATTTCTGGCCTGTATGTGTAACAGTGTGTCTAGTCAAGTGACCGTTCTGAGTACTCAGTTTATCGACCTCGTAAAGATGAAACACAAAACTCGTAAAGATGTACATAAAGACAGACGACACTGTCATTTATTGAATGTGGATTACATAAGAATGAAAAATCAAAGAACTTTCAAAACAATAATATCCGGGTTTTTCTCTTGAGTTAAATCATTCATCATGGGAGGGGAATTTCTCATACATATCACAAAGATAGTGCTTATTTCATATCTACGATCTTGTCAATTTTCGGATTTTGTGTATTATCGGATCTTGTGAAATTTCCGAAGTCCTTTCCCCACCCTCTCATTGCTTTGTGCACCTTTTCTTTTTTTTCATATTCATTTCCTACACATTGTTTTAAACCCATTTCCGTATATTTTTTGGATTTTCATTTCCGGGTCACACAGAGGCAAGAACAGGAACGGACACACAGACACAGAGACAAGAACAAGCACACGCAGACACAGAGGCAAGAACAAGCACGCACACAGACACAGGGACAAAAAGTGGCACGGACACACAGACACAGAAGCTAGATTAAGCACACATGCACACGCAGACGCAGAAGCAAGAACAAGCACGCACACAGACACAGAGGCAAAAAGCAGCACGGACACACAGACACAGAGGCTAGATTAAGCACACACGCACACGCAGACGCAGAAGCAAGAACAAGCACGCACACAGACACAGAGGCAAAAAGCAGCACGGACACACAGACACAGAGGCTAGATTAAGCACACACGCACACGCAGACACAGATGCAAGAACAAGAACGGACACACAGACACAGAGGCAAGAACAAGTACGCCCACACACAGACAAGAACAGGCACGCACACACAACCCGTTAGCTTTCTTCTCCTCCTCCCGTTTTAGCAGCCGTAACGAAGGTCACGGAGATATCCGAAGTGAACCGTCGAGTCGTCACGGAAACAACCGTTCGTCTTCTGCTGCCTAGTCAACCACACTCAAATGCTGCTTATTACGTGCCATCGGCACAGTTTCGTGTCAGGCAGTAAATCTTTCCATGCTTCAATGGATTCTGACCACTGGAAACATTGACATTAAATAAATGACAGTCTCCGCTGTCTTTATGTTCATCTTTACGAGGTCGGCTTGGGGCTATAGCAGAAGACACTCGCCCAAGGTGCCACGTGATGGGACTGAACTTGAAACCATGTAGTCATTGCTGTGTTGATATATTTGGATATATATATGATACTAAACTTGATATTCATGAATTTCATGTTGATGTTCATGAAATAAAGCCTGTCTTTTAGCAGACAAAATATTCATAATTGTTCCTATGTTCTAATAAATTTTGATACTGATTATGTTACACCTGTATGAATAGTCAAATGTCTACTTAAGTGACCTTTTGTAGAAAATGATTTACCACAGGTGTCACAATGATATGGCTTCTCTCCTGTATGTGTATGTGTGTGTGATGTCAAAGGACTACTATTAGAGAGTGATTTACCACAGGTATCGCAATGATATGGCTTCTCACCTGTATGAATACGCTTGTGACTGTTCAAGACACAACTTTGAGAGAAACATTTACCACAGATATCACTACTATTTAAACGAGGTAGGACCATTAAGGTTAAAGGATGATGATGATGAAAACACAAGAAAGACCAAATCAACGTCACTTAAACTTTTTATTCATTATTCCCATTCTTTTCTTCTCTCCCAACAAATTCCTCAAAAGTCCAGCACAATCATCCTCAGAAATCAAAGTCATTGCTGTGTTGATATATTTGGATATATATATGATACTAAACTTGATATTCATGAATTTCATGTTGACATCCATGAAATAAAGCCTGTCTTTTAGCAGACAAAATATTCATAATTGTTGCTATGTTGTAATAAATTTTGATACTGATTATGCTACACATGTATGAATAGTCAAATGTCTACTTAAGTGACCTTTTTCAGAGAATGATTTACCGCAGATATCACAATGATATGGCTTCTCTCCTGTATGGACACGTTTGTGAATAGTCAAGAGATTATTCCAAATGTATGATTTACCACAGATATCACTGGGATATGGCTTTTCTCCTGTATGAATACGCTTGTGACTATTCCAGACACCACTTTGAGAGAAAGATTTACCACAATGATATGGCTTCTCTCCTGTATGTATACGTTTGTGTTCAGGCAAGTCACAACTTCTAGAGAATGATTTACCACATATGTCACAATGATATGGCTTCTCTCCTGTATGAACACGTTTGTGAATAGTCAACTGACTATTCCAAGTGTATGATTTACCACAGATATTACGATGATATGGCTTCTCTCTTGTATAAAGGTTTTTTGGTGTAGTTAAATGATTCATCGTGAGAGAATAATTCGTCATACATATCACAAAGATAGCATTTTTTTCATTTCTATGAATATATTTTTGTTCAGTTGAGTCTCTATTTTCAGGGAATAATTTAATGTTGTTTCTTTTATCTGAGATCTTGTTTAATATGTAAATCAGGATGTGAAAACTGTCCACTCCTTTGTAAAGTTATCCAAGCTTAAGTAACTGGCAAAGCAATCACCTCCTCTATATTCCAGACAGCAAAGACTTGAAATTGTTGCTGTGAATTCCATCGTCCAGAAGAAATATTTCGCAGTATTTTGTCATAGACTTTCTTCAGATAAAGAGGTTGATGTATTGATGAATGCTCCTTATAAATATATCGTCTTCCTTTAGTCAATAAAAGTTGATGAAAATATCAAAGGCACGTCTGAATGAAGAAATTTCTTTTCTGTCAACAGGATGTGATATTCTGAAACAGAAAAAGAAACTAAGATAAAGAAGACAGTTAAATGACATAACAAATCAAGATTGCAAACATTCTTTTCTACTCTAATAACAAGGCCCAAAATTTGTGGGGAGGGGCGAGACAATTAGATCGACTCCTGTATGAAACTGGTACTCAGTTTATCGACCTCGTAAAGATGAAACACAAAACTCGTAAAGATGTACATAAAGACAGACGACACTGTCATTTATTTAATGTGGATTACATAAGAATGAAAAATCAAAGAACTTTCAAAACAATAATAAACGAAGTGGTAACGCTGTCTGGACAAAAAACATTTTAGTCAATGTGTATTAAAACAATATCTTTTACATACCTACTAAAATGACGGGATATATAGATCACAGGATGTATAAGACCTCCGCTGCAAAACAGTTTTGTTCTTTAGCAATTTTTCACACCAAAATTTTAAGTGCTTAACAAGTAGACTTCGATTTCTTGTGGAGAGAGAGCAGGAGAGAGTGAATGAGCAAAGGTATGTTTTGTCTTCACACCCTGAACTGCTTTATCTACCAACGTACTGTCAATTTGAATAGCTGGTCCCTCTGTTGGGGACCAGCGATAACAGTTACTTGTCGATATATGCATAACTGGAAGGACAAATCCCTTTTTGGCTTTAGTTAATATGTATATATCCGTGTACACTGTGGGTACATAAATGAGCTATCCATGGCTCCAATTGATGTTTTACTATTTAAACGAGGTAGGACCACTAAGGATAAAGGAAGATAATGATGAAAACACAAGAAAGACCAAATCAATGTCACTTAAAATTTTTATTCATTATTCCCATTCTTTTCTTCTCTCCCAACAAATTCCTCAAAAGTCCAGCACAATTCCTCTCTCTCTTTCGGAGAGGCACAAGCACATACACAGACATGTACACACATGGCATTAACTTCCGCCTACCAAATTCAATCACAAAGCTTCGGTCGGCCCGGGGTTATAGCAAAAGACACTCGCCCAAGATGCCACGCGATGCGACTGAACCTGAAACCATGTAGCTGGGAAGCAAGCTTCCTAACCACACAGCCATCTCTTCAAAAATCAAAGTCATCGCTGTGTTGATATATTTGGATATATACATGATACTAAAGTTGATATTCATGAATTTCATGTTGACGTTCATGAAACTGAAGTTGTTAACATCAAGCTTGAGGAGGAATAAAGCCTGTGTTTTAGCAGACAAAATATTCATACTTGTTGCTATTTTGTAATAAATTTTTATATTGATTCTGTTACACCTGTGTATGAATAGTCAAATGTCTACTTAAGTTACCTTTTTGAGGGAATGATTTACCACAGTTGTTACAATGATATGGCTTCTCTCCTGTATGGACACGTTTGTGAATAGTCAACTGACTATGTCCAGAGAATGATTTACTGCAGATATCGCAATGATATGGCTTCTCTCATGTATGTGTAAGTTTGTGCTTAGTTAAGTAATTGCTATCAAAGAATGATTTACCACAAATATCGCAATGATATGGTGTTTCTCCAGTATGAATACGTTTATGTCTAGTTAAGTCACTACTTTCAAAGTATGATTTACCACAGATGTCACAATGATATGGCTTCTCTCCTGTATGAACACGTTTGTGAATAGTCAACTGACTATTACAAATGTATGATTTACCACAGATTTCACAATGGTATGGCTTCTCTCCTGTATGTGTATCTTTGTGTGCTGTCAAGGCACCACTATGACAGAATGATGGTTTGTCACCTGTATCCGGGTTTTTCTCTTGAGTTAAATCATTCATCATGGGAGGGGAATTTCTCATACATATCACAAAGATAGTGCTTATTTCATATCTACGATCTTGTCAATTTTCGGATTTTGTGTATTATCGGATCTTGTGAAATTTCCGAAGTCCTTTCCCCACCCTCTGATTGCTTTGTGTACCTTTCCTTTTTTTTCATATTCATTTCCTACACATTGTTTTAAACCCATTTCCGTATATTTTTTGGATTTTCATTTCCGGGTCACACAGAGGCAAGAACAGGAACGGACACACAGACACAGAGACAAGAACAAGCACACACGCACACGCAGACACAGAGGCAAGAACAAGCACGCACACAGACACAGAGGCAAAAAGCGGTACGGACACACAGACACAGAGGCAAAAGCTGCACGGACGCGGAGGCTAGATTAAGCACACACGCACACGCAGACACAGACGCAAGAACAAGCACGCACACAGACACAGCGTCAAAAAGCAGCACGGACACACAGACACAGAAGCTAGGTTAAGCACACACGCACACGCAGACGCAGAAGCAAGAACAAGCACGCACACAGACACAGAGGCAAAAAGCAGCACGGACACACAGACACAGAGGCTAGATTAAGCACACACGCACACGCAGCCGCAGAAGCAAGAACAAGCACGCACACAGACACAGAGGCAAAAAGCAGCACGGACACACAGACACAGAGGCTAGATTAAGCACACACGCACACGCAGACGCAGAAGCAAGAACAAGCACGCACACAGACACAGAGGCAAAAAGCAGGACGGACACACAGACACAGAGGCTAGATTAAGCACACACGCACACGCAGACGCAGAAGCAAGAACAAGCACGCACACAGACACAGAGGCAAAAAGCAGCACGGACACACAGACACAGAGGCTAGATTAAGCACACACGCACACGCAGACGCAGAAGCAAGAACAAGCACGCACACAGACACAGAGGCAAAAAGCAGGACGGACACACAGACACAGAGGCTAGATTAAGCACACACGCACACGCAGCCGCAGAAGCAAGAACAAGCACGCACACAGACACAGAGGCAAAAAGCAGGACGGACACACAGACACAGAGGCTAGATTAAGCACACACGCACACGCAGACACAGATGCAAGAACAAGAACGGACACACAGACACAGAGGCAAGAACCAGTACGCCCTCACACAGACAAGAACAGGCACGCACACACAACCCGATAGCTTTCTTCTCCTCCACCCGTTTTAGCAGCCGTAACGAAGGTCACGGAGATATCCGAAGTGAACCGTCGAGTCATCACGGAAACAACCGTTCGTCTTCCACACTCAAATGCTGCTTATTACGTGCCATCGGCACAGTTTCGTGTCAGGCAGTAAATCTTTCCATGCTTCAATGGATTCTGACCACTGGAAACATTGACATTAAATAAATGACAGTCTCCGCTGTCTTTATGTTCATCTTTACGAGGTCGGCTTGGGGCTATAGCAGAAGACACTCGCCCAAGGTGCCACGTGATGGGACTGAACTTGAAACCATGTAGTCATTGCTGTGTTGATATATTTGGATATATATATGATACTAAACTTGATATTCATGAATTTCATGTTGATGTTCATGAAATAAAGCCTGTCTTTTAGCAGACAAAATATTCATAATTGTTCCTATGTTCTAATAAATTTTGATACTGATTATGTTACACCTGTATGAATAGTCAAATGTCTACTTAAGTGACCTTTTGTAGAAAATGATTTACCACAGGTGTCACAATGATATGGCTTCTCTCCTGTATGTGTATGTGTGTGTGATGTCAAAGGACTACTATTAGAGAGTGATTTACCACAGGTATCGCAATGATATGGCTTCTCACCTGTATGAATACGCTTGTGACTGTTCAAGACACAACTTTGAGAGAAACATTTACCACAGATATCACTACTATTTAAACGAGGTAGGACCATTAAGGTTAAAGGATGATGATGATGAAAACACAAGAAAGACCAAATCAACGTCACTTAAACTTTTTATTCATTATTCCCATTCTTTTCTTCTCTCCCAACAAATTCCTCAAAAGTCCAGCACATTCATCCTCAGAAATCAAAGTCATTGCTGTGTTGATATATTTGGATATATATATGATACTAAACTTGATATTCATGAATTTCATGTTGACATCCATGAAATAAAGCCTGTCTTTTAGCAGACAAAATATTCATAATTGTTGCTATGTTGTAATAAATTTTGATACTGATTATGCTACACATGTATGAATAGTCAAATGTCTACTTAAGTGACCTTTTTCAGAGAATGATTTACCGCAGATATCACAATGATATGGCTTCTCTCCTGTATGGACACGTTTGTGAATAGTCAAGAGATTATTCCAAATGTATGATTTACCACAGATATCACTGGGATATGGCTTTTCTCCTGTATGAATACGCTTGTGACTATTCCAGACACCACTTTGAGAGAAAGATTTACCACAGATATCACAATGATATGGCTTCTCTCCTGTATGTATACGTTTGTGTTCAGGCAAGTCACAACTTCTAGAGAATGATTTACCACATATGTCACAATGATATGGCTTCTCTCCTGTATGAACACGTTTGTGAATAGTCAACTGACTATTCCAAGTGTATGATTTACCACAGATATTACGATGATATGGCTTCTCTCTTGTATAAAGGTTTTTTGGTGTAGTTAAATGATTCATCGTGAGAGAATAATTCGTCATACATATCACAAAGATAGCATTTTTTTCATTTCTATGAATATATTTTTGTTCAGTTGAGTCTCTATTTTCAGGGAATAATTTAATGTTGTTTCTTTTATCTGAGATCTTGTTTAATATGTAAATCAGGATGTGAAAACTGTCCACTCCTTTGTAAAGTTATCCAAGCTTAAGTAACCGGCAAAGCAATCACCTCCTCTATATTCCAGACAGCAAAGACTTGAAATTGTTGCTGTGAATTCCATCGTCCAGAAGAAATATTTCGCAGTATTTTGTCATAGACTTTCTTCAGATAAAGAGGTTGATGTATTGATGAATGCTCCTTATAAATATATCGTCTTCCTTTAGTCAATAAAAGTTGATGAAAATATCAAAGGCACGTCTGAATGAAGAAATTTCTTTTCTGTCAACAGGATGTGATATTCTGAAACAGAAAAAGAAACTAAGATAAAGAAGACAGTTAAATGACATAACAAATCAAGATTGCAAACATTCTTTTCTACTCTAATAACAAGGCCCAAAATTTGTGGGGAGGGGCGAGACAATTAGATCGACTCCTGTATGAAACTGGTACTCAGTTTATCGACCTCGTAAAGATGAAACACAAAACTCGTAAAGATGTACATAAAGACAGACGACACTGTCATTTATTTAATGTGGATTACATAAGAATGAAAAATCAAAGAACTTTCAAAACAATAATAAACGAAGTGGTAACGCTGTCTGGACAAAAAACATTTTAGTCAATGTGTATTAAAACAATATCTTTTACATACCTACTAAAATGACTGGATATATAGATCACAGGATGTATAAGACCTACGCTGCAAAACAGTTTTGTTCTTTAGCAATTTTTCACACCAAAATTTTAAGTGCTTAACAAGTAGACTTCGATTTCTTGTGGAGAGAGAGCAGGAGAGAGTGAATGAGCAAAGGTATGTTTTGTCTTCACACCCTGAACTGCTTTATCTACCAACGTACTGTCAATTTGAATAGCTGGTCCCTCTGTTGGGGACCAGCGATGACAGTTACTTGTAGATATATGCATAACTGGAAGGACAAATCCCTTTTTGGCTTTAGTTAATATGTATATATCCGTGTACACTGTGGGTACATAAATGAGCTATCCATGGCTCCAATTGATGTTTTACTATTTAAACGAGGTAGGACCACTAAGGATAAAGGAAGATAATGATGAAAACACAAGAAAGACCAAATCAACGTCACTTAAAATTTTTATTCATTATTCCCATTCTTTTCTTCTCTCCCAACAAATTCCTCAAAAGTCCAGCACAATCCCTCTCTCTCTTTCGGAGAGGCACAAGCACATACACAGACATGTACACACATGGCATTAACTTCCGCCTACCAAATTCAATCACAAAGCTTCGGTTGGCCCAGGGTTATAGCAAAAGACACTCGCCCAAAATGCCACGCGATGGGACTGAACCTGAAACCATGTAGCTGGGAAGCAAGCTTCCTAACCACACAGCCATCTCTTCAAAAATCAAAGTCATCGCTGTGTTGATATATTTGGATATATACATGATACTAAAGTTGATATTCATGAATTTCATGTTGACGTTCATGAAACTGAAGTTGTTAACATCAAGCTTGAGGAGGAATAAAGCCTGTGTTTTAGCAGACAAAATATTCATACTTGTTGCTATTTTGTAATAAATTTTTATATTGATTCTGTTACACCTGTGTATGAATAGTCAAATGTCTACTTAAGTTACCTTTTTGAGGGAATGATTTACCACAGTTGTTACAATGATATGGCTTCTCTCCTGTATGGACACGTTTGTGAATAGTCAACTGACTATGTCCAGACAATGATTTACTGCAGATATCGCAATGATATGGCTTCTCTCATGTATGTGTAAGTTTGTGCTTAGTTAAGTAATTGCTATCAAAGAATGATTTACCACAAATATCGCAATGATATGGTGTTTCTCCAGTATGAATACGTTTGTGTCTAGTTAAGTCACTACTTTCAAAGTATGATTTACCACAGATGTCACAATGATATGGCTTCTCTCCTGTATGAACACGTTTGTGAATAGTCAACTGACTATTACAAATGTATGATTTACCACAGATTTCACAATGGTATGGCTTCTCTCCTGTATGTGTATCTTTGTGTGCTGTCAAGGCACCACTATGACAGAATGATGGTTTGTCACCTGTATCCGGGTTTTTCTCTTGAGTTAAATCATTCATCATGGGAGGGGAATTTCTCATACATATCACAAAGATAGTGCTTATTTCATATCTACGATCTTGTCAATTTTCGGATTTTGTGTATTATCGGATCTTGTGAAATTTCCGAAGTCCTTTCCCCACCCTCTCATTGCTTTGTGCACCTTTTCTTTTTTTTCATATTCATTTCCTACACATTGTTTTAAACCCATTTCCGTATATTTTTTGGATTTTCATTTCCGGGTCACACAGAGGCAAGAACAGGAACGGACACACAGACACAGAGACAAGAACAAGCACACACGCACACGCAGACACAGAGGCAAGAACAAGCACGCACACAGACACAGGGACAAAAAGTGGCACGGACACACAGACACAGAAGCAAAAAGCAGCACGGACACAGAAGCTAGATTAAGCACACACGCACACGCAGACACAGAGGCAAGAACAAGCACACACACAGACACAGAGGCAAAAAGCGGTACGGACACACAGACACAGAGGCAAAAGATGCACGGACGCGGAGGCTAGATTAAGCACACACGCACACGCAGACACAGAAGCAAGAACAAGCACGCACACAGACACAGCGGCAAAAAGCAGCACGAACACACAGACACAGAAGCTAGATTAAGCACACACGCACACGCACACGCAGAAGCAAGAACAAGCACGCACACAGACACAGAGGCAAAAAGCAGCACGGACACACAGACACAGAGGCTAGATTAAGCACACACGCACACGCAGCCGCAGAAGCAAGAACAAGCACGCACACAGACACAGAGGCAAAAAGCAGCACGGACACACAGACACAGAGGCTAGATTAAGCACACACGCACACGCAGACACAGATGCAAGAACAAGAACGGACACACAGACACAGAGGCAAGAACAAGTACGCCCACACACAGACAAGAACAGGCACGCACACACAACCCGTTAGCTTTCTTCTCCTCCTCCCGTTTTAGCAGCCGTAACGAAGGTCACGGAGATATCCGAAGTGAACCGTCGAGTCGTCACGGAAACAACCGTTCGTCTTCTGCTGCCTAGTCAACCACACTCAAATGCTGCTTATTACGTGCCATCGGCACAGTTTCGTGTCAGGCAGTAAATCTTTCCATGCTTCAATGGATTCTGATCACTGGAAACATTGACATTAAATAAATGACAGTCTCCGCTGTCTTTATGTTCATCTTTACGAGGTCGGCTTGGGGCTATAGCAGAAGACACTCGCCCAAGGTGCCACGTGATGGGACTGAACTTGAAACCATGTAGTCATTGCTGTGTTGATATATTTGGATATATATATGATACTAAACTTGATATTCATGAATTTCATGTTGATGTTCATGAAATAAAGCCTGTCTTTTAGCAGACAAAATATTCATAATTGTTCCTATGTTCTAATAAATTTTGATACTGATTATGTTACACCTGTATGAATAGTCAAATGTCTACTTAAGTGACCTTTTGTAGAAAATGATTTACCACAGGTGTCACAATGATATGGCTTCTCTCCTGTATGTGTATGTGTGTGTGATGTCAAAGGACTACTATTAGAGAGTGATTTACCACAGGTATCGCAATGATATGGCTTCTCACCTGTATGAATACGCTTGTGACTGTTCAAGACACAACTTTGAGAGAAACATTTACCACAGATATCACTACTATTTAAACGAGGTAGGACCATTAAGGTTAAAGGATGATGATGATGAAAACACAAGAAAGACCAAATCAACGTCACTTAAACTTTTTATTCATTATTCCCATTCTTTTCTTCTCTCCCAACAAATTCCTCAAAAGTCCAGCACAATCATCCTCAGAAATCAAAGTCATTGCTGTGTTGATATATTTGGATATATATATGATACTAAACTTGATATTCATGAATTTCATGTTGACATCCATGAAATAAAGCCTGTCTTTTAGCAGACAAAATATTCATAATTGTTGCTATGTTGTAATAAATTTTGATACTGATTATGCTACACATGTATGAATAGTCAAATGTCTACTTAAGTGACCTTTTTCAGAGAATGATTTACCGCAGATATCACAATGATATGGCTTCTCTCCTGTATGGACACGTTTGTGAATAGTCAAGAGATTATTCCAAATGTATGATTTACCACAGATATCACTGGGATATGGCTTTTCTCCTGTATGAATACGCTTGTGACTATTCCAGACACCACTTTGAGAGAAAGATTTACCACAGATATCACAATGATATGGCTTCTCTCCTGTATGTATACGTTTGTGTTCAGGCAAGTCACAACTTCTAGAGAATGATTTACCACATATGTCACAATGATATGGCTTCTCTCCTGTATGTATACGTTTGTGATTAGTCATGGCACCACTCTGAGAGAACGATTTACCACAGATATCACAATGATATGGCTTCTCTCCTGTATGTATACGTTTGTGTTCAGGCAAGTCACAACTTCTAGAGAATGATTTACCACATATGTCACAATGATATGGCTTCTCTCCTGTATGAACACGTTTGTGAATAGTCAACTGACTATTCCAAGTGTATGATTTACCACAGATATTACGATGATATGGCTTCTCGCTTGTATAATGGTTTTTTGGTGTAGTTAAATGATTCATCGTGAGAGAATAATTCGTCATACATATCACAAAGATAGCATTTTTTTCATTTCTATGAATATATTTTTGTTCAGTTGAGTCTCTATTTTCAGGGAATAATTTAATGTTGTTTCTTTTATCTGAGATCTTGTTTAATATGTAAATCAGGATGTGAAAACTGTCCACTCCTTTGTAAAGTTATCCAAGCTTAAGTAACCGGCAAAGCAATCACCTCCTCTATATTCCAGACAGCAAAGACTTGAAATTGTTGCTGTGAATTCCATCGTCCAGAAGAAATATTTCGCAGTATTTTGTCATAGACTTTCTTCAGATAAAGAGGTTGATGTATTGATGAATGCTCCTTATAAATATATCGTCTTCCTTTAGTCAATAAAAGTTGATGAAAATATCAAAGGCACATCTGAATGAAGAAATTTCTTTTCTGTCAACAGGATGTGATATTCTGAAACAGAAAAAGAAACTAAGATAAAGAAGACAGTTAAATGACATAACAAATCAAGATTGCAAACATTCTTTTCTACTCTAATAACAAGGCCCAAAATTTGTGGGGAGGGGCGAGACAATTAGATCGACTCCTGTATGAAACTGGTACTCAGTTTATCGACCTCGTAAAGATGAAACACAAAACTCGTAAAGATGTACATAAAGACAGACGACACTGTCATTTATTTAATGTGGATTACATAAGAATGAAAAATCAAAGAACTTTCAAAACAATAATAAACGAAGTGGTAACGCTGTCTGGACAAAAAACATTTTAGTCAATGTGTATTAAAACAATATCTTTTACATACCTACTAAAATGACGGGATATATAGATCACATGATGTATAAGACCTCCGCTGTAAAACAGTTTTGTTCTTTAGCAATTTTTCACACCAAAATTTTAAATGCTTAACAAGTAGACTTCGATTTCTTGTGGAGAGAGAGCAGGAGAGAGTGAATGAGCAAAGGTATGTTTTGTCTTCACACCCTGAACTGCTTTATCTACCAACGTACTGTCAATTTGAATAGCTGGTCCCTCTGTTGGGGACCAGCGATAACAGTTACTTGTCGATATATGCATAACTGGAAGGACAAATCCCTTTTTGGCTTTAGTTAATATGTATATATCCGTGTACACTGTGGGTACATAAATGAGCTATCCATGGCTCCAATTGATGTTTTACTATTTAAACGAGGTAGGACCACTAAGGATAAAGGAAGATAATGATGAAAACACAAGAAAGACCAAATCAATGTCACTTAAAATTTTTATTCATTATTCCCATTCTTTTCTTCTCTCCCAACAAATTCCTCAAAAGTCCAGCACAATTCCTCTCTCTCTTTCGGAGAGGCACAAGCACATACACAGACATGTACACACATGGCATTAACTTCCGCCTACCAAATTCAATCACAAAGCTTCGGTCGGCCCGGGGTTATAGCAAAAGACACTCGCCCAAGATGCCACGCGATGCGACTGAACCTGAAACCATGTAGCTGGGAAGCAAGCTTCCTAACCACACAGCCATCTCTTCAAAAATCAAAGTCATCGCTGTGTTGATATATTTGGATATATACATGATACTAAAGTTGATATTCATGAATTTCATGTTGACGTTCATGAAACTGAAGTTGTTAACATCAAGCTTGAGGAGGAATAAAGCCTGTGTTTTAGCAGACAAAATATTCATACTTGTTGCAATTTTGTAATAAATTTTTATATTGATTCTGTTACACCTGTGTATGAATAGTCAAATGTCTACTTAAGTTACCTTTTTGAGGGAATGATTTACCACAGTTGTTACAATGATATGGCTTCTCTCCTGTATGGACACGTTTGTGAATAGTCAACTGACTATGTCCAGAGAATGATTTACCGCAGATATCACAATGATATGGCTTCTCTCCTGTATGTGTACGTTTGTGCTTAGTTAAGTAATTACTATCAAAGAATGATTTACCACAGATATCACAATGGTATGGTCTTTCTCCAGTATGAATACGTTTGTGACGAGTCAAATGACTACTTTCAGAATATGATTTACCACAGATGTCACAATGATACTGTTTCTCTCCTGTATGAGTAAGTTTGTGTCTTGTCAACGTATAACTTTGAGAGAATGATTTACCACAGATGTCGCAATGATATGGCTTCTCTCCTGTATGTGTAAGTGTGTGTTTAGTCAAATGACCATTTTGAGAGAATGATTTACCACAAATATCACAACGATATGGCTTCTCTCCTGTATGAACACCTTTGTGAATAGTCAACTGACTATTATAAGAATATGATAAACCACAGATATTACAATGATATTGCTTCTCTCCTGTATGCGTAAGATTGTGTTTAGCCAAATGACCACTTTGAGAGAATGATTTACCACAGATATTACAACGATATGGCTTCTCTCCTGTATGTGTAAATTTTTGTTTAGTCAAGGTGCTAGTTAGAGAGAATGATTTACCACATATATCACAATGATATGGCTTCTCTCCTGTATGTCTACGTCTGTGCTTAGTTAAGTCACTACTTTCAAAGAATGATTTACCACAGATATCACAATGATATGGCTTATCTCCTCTATGTCTACGTTTGTGCTTAGTTAAGTAAATACTATCACAGAATGATTTACCACAAATATCACAACGATATGGCTTCTCTGCTGTATGTCTAAGCTTGTGTCTAGTCAACGTATAACTCTCAGAGAATGATTTACCACAAATGTCACAATGATATGGCTTCTCTCCTGTATGAACACCTTTGTGAATAGTCAACTGACTATTACAATTGTATGATTTACCACAGATTTCACAATGGTATGGCTTCTCACCTGTATGTGTAAGTTTGTGTTTAGTCAAGTTACTAGTTAGAGAGAATGATTTACCACATATATCACAATGATAGGGCTTCACTCCTGCATGCGTAACTTTGTGTTTAGTCAAGGTACTAGTTAGAGAGAATGATTTACCACATATATCACAATGGTAGGGCTTCTCTCCCGTATGTGTGCGAATGTGCTTAGTTAAGTAACTACTATGAGAGAATGATTTATCACAGATGTCACAATGATATGGCTTCTCTCCTGTATGAACGCGTTTGTGAATAGTTAGCTGAGTATTTCCAGAGAATGATTTACCGCAGATATCACAATGATATGGCTTCTCTCCTGTATGTGTACGTTTGTGTTTAGTTAAGTTACTACTTTGAGGGAATGTTTTACCACAGTTATTGCAATGATATGGTCTTTCTTCAGTATGAATACGTTTGTGGCCAGTCAAATGACGACTTTCAGAGAATGATTTATCACAAAGATCACAATGATATGGCTTCTCACCTGTATGTCTACGTTTGTGCTTAGTTAAGTAACTACTACGAGAGAATGATTTACCACAGACATCGCAATGATACGACTTCTCTCCTGTATGTGTATCTTTGTGTGTTGTCACGGCACCACTATGACAGAATGACGGTTTCTCACCTGTATTGGGGTTTTTCCCTTGAGTTAAATCATTCATCATGGGAGGGGAATTTCTCATACATATCACAAAGATAGTGCTTATTTCATTTCTAAGAGTTTGTTTGTGTTCAGTTGTGTCGCTATTTTCAGGGAATAATTGAATGCCGTTTCTTTCCTCTGAGATTTTGTTTAATATGTAAGTCAGGAGGTGAAGACTATCCACGCCTTTGTAAAGTTATCCAAGCATAATTAACCCGTAAAGCAATCACCTCCTCTATATTCCAGACAGCAAAGACTTGAAATTGTTGCTGCTAATTCCATCGTCCAGAAGAAATATTTCGCAGTATTTTGTCATAGACTTTCTTCAGATAAAGAGGTTGATGTATTGATGAATGCTCCTTATAAATATATCGTCTTCGTTTAGTCAATAAAAGTTGATGAAAATATCAAAGGCACATCTGAATGAAGAAATTTCTTTTCTGTCAACAGGATGTGATATTCTGAAACAGAAAAAGAAACTAAGATAAAGAAGACAGTTAAATGACATAACAAATCAAGATTGCAAACATTCTTTTCTACTCTACTAACAAGGCCCAAAATTTGTGGGGAGGGGGGAGACAATTAGATCGACCGCAGTATGCACCTGGTACTCAATTTATCGACCTCGTAAAGATGAACATAAAGACAGCCGACACTGTCATTTATTTAATGTCAATGTTTCCAGTGGTCAGAATCCATTGAAGCATGGAAAGATTTACTGCCTGACACGAAACTGTGCCGATGGCACGTAATAAGCAGCATTTGAGTGTGGTTGCCTAGGCAGCAGAAGATGAACGGTTGTTTCCGTGACGACTCGACGGTTCACTTCGGATATCTCCGTGACCTTAGTTACAGCTGCTAAAACGGGAGGAGGAGAAGAAAGCTAACGGGTTGTGTGTGCGTGCCTGTTCTTGTCTGTGTGTGGGCGTACTTCTTCTTGCCTCTGTGTCTGTGTGTCCGTTCCTGTTCTTACCTCTGTGTCTGTGTCAGTGCTTGTTCTTGCCTCTGTGTCTGCGTGTGCGTGTGTGCTTAATCTAGCCTCTGCGTCCGTGCTGCTTTTTGCCACTGTGTCTGTGTGTCCGTACCGCTTTTTGCCTCTGTGTCTGCGTGCGTGCTTGTTCTTGATTCTGTGTCTGCGTGTGCGTGTGTGCTTAATCTAGCATCTGTGTCCGTGCTGCTTTTTGCCTCTGTGTCTGTGTGTCCGTTCCTGTTCTTACCTCTGTGTGTGTGTACGTACTTGTTCTTGCCTCTGTGTCTGCGTGTGCGTGTGTGCTTCTTCTTAACTCTGTGTCTGCGTGTGCGTGTGTGCTTGTTCTTGCCTCTGTGTGACCCGGAAATGAAAATCCAAAAAATATACGGAAATGGGTTTAAAACAATGTGTAGGAAATGATTATGAAAAAAAAAAAAGGTGCACAAAGCAATAAGAGGGTGGGGAAAGGACTTCGGAAAATTCACAAGATCCGAATTTCGTGGGTCAAGATGTAGGGGTTAATGTTTAGTTTGGAGAAGGTTATGTATTTAACGTTATATTGTAAGCATGCAAGGTAAAAAGAAAAGTTCATTTCGACCTGTAAGTGTGTACACGTTCTCGTAGTAGTAACCCACAGATAAAGATAGAATGATGTTATAAGAGAAAAGAAATTCAGTTAATAAAAGTTATAGAATCGAGGGATTTTTGTGTCTCATAACTTTCTTTCTCCTTTTGTCCCCTAATGGTTTCTGTCACTGCGTTTTCACCTACTCCCTTCTTCGATAATAGAATTCGTTGGAAGTCTGTGATATCTATTCTAGCTATTGCTGAAATGGAAGAGGTTAGAAGGGTCAAGTGGCGAAGGCATTCTATTGCTTAGCTAAGGCATCTGGCAAATTTAACTGCTGTCACAGAAAAACTATTGTTTTCACATAAGAAAAGATCTTTTGAAGTGTTAATTGAAATTTGGCTATCACAATGATATGGCTTCTCTCCTGTATGTGTATATTTGTGTCTAGTCAAGTCCCCACTCTTAAAGAATGATTTACCACAGATATCACAACGATATGGGTTCTCCCCTGTATGTGTATGCTTGAGACTATTCAAGACGCCAATTTGAGAGAATGATTTACCACGGATATCACAATGATATGGCTTCTCTCCAGTATGTGTAAAGTTCTGTTTAGTCAAGGTACTACTATCAGAGAATGATTTTCCACAGGTAATGCAAACATATGGCTTCTCTCCTGTATGTGTACGCTTGTGTATAGTCAAGTGACTACTATGAAAGAATGATTTACCACAGATATCACAATGATATGGTCTTTCTCCAGTATGAATACGTTTGTGACAAGTCAAATAACTACTTGAAGAGAATGATTTACCACAGATATCACAATGATATGGCTTCTCTCCTGTATGTGTACGTTTGTGTATAGTGAAAACACTACTTTTAGAGAATGATTTACTGCAGATATCACAATGATATAGCTTCTCTCCTGTATGCATAAGTTTGTGTTGAGTTGAGGCAACACTTTGAGAGAATGATTTACTGCAGACATTACAATGATAAGGTTTCTCTCTTGTATGTGTGCGGATGTGCTTATTTAAGTCACTACTAGAAGAGACTGATTTACCACAGATTTTGCAATGATATGGCTTCTCTCCTGTATGAACGCATGTGTGAATAGACAAGTGACCTTTACAAGTGTATGATTTACCACAGATATCACAATGATATGGCTTCTCTCCTGTATGTGTACGCTTGTGACTATTCAAGACGCCACTTTGAGAGAAAGATTTACCACAGATATCACAATGATATGGTCTTTCTCCAGTATGAATACGTATGTGACTAGTCAAATGAACACTTTCAGAGAATGATTTCTGGCCTGTATGTGTAACAGTGTGTCTAGTCAAGTGACCGTTCTGAGTACTCAGTTTATCGACCTCGTAAAGATGAAACACAAAACTCGTAAAGATGTACATAAAGACAGACGACACTGTCATTTATTGAATGTGGATTACATAAGAATGAAAAATCAAAGAACTTTCAAAACAATAATAAACGAAGTGGTAACGCTGTCTGGACAAAAAACATTTTAGTCAATGTGTATTAAAACAATATCATTTACATACCTACTAAAATGACTGGATATATAGATCACAGGATGTATAAGACCTACGCTGCAAAACAGTTTTGTTCTTTAGCAATTTTTCACACCAACATTTTAAGTGCTTAACAAGTAGACTTCGATTTCTTGTGGAGAGAGAGAAGGAGAGAGTGAATGAGCAAAGGTATGTTTTGTCTTCACACCCTGAACTGCTTTATCTACCAACGTACTGTCAATTTGAATAGCTGGTCCCTCTGTTGGGGACCAGCGATGACAGTTACTTGTGGATATATGCATAACTGGAAGGACAAATCCCTTTTTGGCTTTAGTTAATATGTTTATATCTGTGTACACTGTGGGTACATAGGTGAGCTATCCATGGCTCCAATTGATGTTTTACTATTTAAATGAGATAGGACCACTAAGGTTAAAGGAAGATGATGAGGAAAACACAAGAAAGACCAAATCAATGTCACTTAAAATTTTTATTCATTATTCCCATTCTTTTCTTCTCTCCCAACAAATTCCTCAAAAGTCCAGAACAATCTCTCTCTCTCTCTTTCGGAGAGGCACAAGCACATACACAGACATGTACACACACGGCAGTAACTTCCGCCTACCAAATTCAATCACAAAGCTTAGGTCGGCTTGCGGCTATAGCAGAAGACACTCGCCCAAGGTTCCACACAGTGGAACTGAACCTGAAACCATGTAGTCATTGCTGTGTTGATATATTTGGATATTTATATGATACTAAAGTTGACATTCATGAATTTCATGTTCATAGCAGACAAAATATTCATAATTGTTCTTATGTTGTAATAAATTTTGATATTGATTCTATTACACCTGTATGAATAGTCAAATGTCTACTTAAGTGACTATTTCAGAGAATGATTTACCAGATATCACAATGATATGGCTTCTCTCTTGTATGCTTAAGTCTGTGTCTAGTTAAGCCACTACTTCCAGAGAATAATTTACCACAGATATCACAATGATATGGCTTCTCTCCTGTATGTACACGTTTGTGTTCAGTCAAGTTACTACTCTGAGAGAATGATTTTCCACATGTATTGCAAAGATATGGCTTCTCTCCTGTATGAATACGTTTGTGCCTACTGAAGGTACCACTATCAGAGAATGATTTACCACAGATATTACAATCATATGGCTTCTCTCCTGTATGCGTACGCTTGTATTTAGTCAAGTGACTACTTCCAAAGAATGATTTACCACTTATATCACAATGATATGGCTTCTCTCCGGTATGTGTAAGTTTGTGTTTAGTCAAGGTACTACGATCAGAGAATGATTTTCCACAGATATCACAATGATATGGCTTCTCTCCTGTATGTGTATATTTGTGTGTAGTCAAGTCCCCACTCTTAAAGAATGATTTACCACAGATATCACAACGATATGGGTTCTCCCCTGTATGTGTACGCTTGAGACTATTCAAGACGCCAATTTGAGAGAATGATTTACCACGGATATCACAATGATATGGCTTCTCTCCAGTATGTGTAAAGTTCTGTTTAGTCAAGGTACTACTATCAGAGAATGATTTTCCACAAGTAATGCAAATATATGGCTTCTCTCCTGTATGTGTACGCTTGTGTATAGTCAAGTGACTACTATGAAAGAATGATTTACCACAGATATCACAATGATATGGTCTTTCTCCAGTATGACTACGTTTGTGACAAGTCAAATAACTACTTGAAGAGAATGATTTACCACAGATATCACAATGATATGGCTTCTCTCCGGTATGTGTACGTTTGTGTATAGTGAAAGCACTACTTTTAGAGAATGATTTACTGCAGATATCACAATGATATAGCTTCTCTCCTGTATGCATAAGTTTGTGTTGAGTTAGGGCAACACTTTGAGAGAATGATTTACTGCAGACATTACAATGATAAGGTTTCTCTCTTGTATGTGTGCGGATGTGCTTATTTAAGTCACTACTAGAAGAGACTGATTTACCACAGATTTTGCAATGATATGGCTTCTCTCCTGTATGAACGCGTGTGTGAATAGACAAGTGACCTTTACAAGTGTATGATTTACCACAGACATCACAATGATATGGCTTCTCTCCTGTATGTGTACGCTTGTGACTATTCAAGACGCCACTTTGAGAGAAAGATTTACCACAGATATCACAATGATATGGTCTTTCTCCAGTATGAATACGTATGTGACTAGTCAAATGAACACTTTCAGAGAATGATTTCTGGCCTGTATGTGTAACAGTGTGTCTAGTCAAGTGACCGTTCTGAGTACTCAGTTTATCGACCTCGTAAAGATGAAACACAAAACTCGTAAAGATGTACATAAAGACAGACGACACTGTCATTTATTGAATGTGGATTACATAAGAATGAAAAATCAAAGAACTTTCAAAACAATAATATCCGGGTTTTTCTCTTGAGTTAAATCATTCATCATGGGAGGGGAATTTCTCATACATATCACAAAGATAGTGCTTATTTCATATCTACGATCTTGTCAATTTTCGGATTTTGTGTATTATCGGATCTTGTGAAATTTCCGAAGTCCTTTCCCCACCCTCTCATTGCTTTGTGCACCTTTTCTTTTTTTTCATATTCATTTCCTACACATTGTTTTAAACCCATTTCCGTATATTTTTTGGATTTTCATTTCCGGGTCACACAGAGGCAAGAACAGGAACGGACACACAGACACAGAGACAAGAACAAGCACACGCAGACACAGAGGCAAGAACAAGCACGCACACAGACAAAGGGACAAAAAGTGGCACGGACACACAGACACAGAAGCTAGATTAAGCACACATGCACACGCAGACGCAGAAGCAAGAACAAGCACGCACACAGACACAGAGGCAAAAAGCAGCACGGACACACAGACACAGAGGCTAGATTAAGCACACACGCACACGCAGACGCAGAAGCAAGAACAAGCACGCACACAGACACAGAGGCAAAAAGCAGCACGGACACACAGACACAGAGGCTAGATTAAGCACACACGCACACGCAGACGCAGAAGCAAGAACAAGCACGCACACAGACACAGAGGCAAAAAGCAGCACGGACACACAGACACAGAAGCTAGATTAAGCACACACGCACACGCAGACACAGAAGCAAGAACAAGCACGCACACAGACACAGCGGCAAAAAGCAGCACGGACACACAGACACAGAGGCTAGATTAAGCACACACGCACACGCAGACGCAGAAGCAAGAACAAGCACGCACACAGACACAGAGGCAAAAAGCAGCACGGACACACAGACACAGAGGCTAGATTAAGCACACACGCACACGCAGACGCAGAAGCAAGAACAAGCACGCACACAGACACAGAGGCAAAAAGCAGCACGGACACACAGACACAGAGGCTAGATTAAGCACACACGCACACGCAGACACAGAGGCAAGAACAAGTACGCCCACACACAGACAAGAACAGGCACGCACACACAACCCGTTAGCTTTCTTCTCCTCCTCCCGTTTTAGCAGCCGTAACGAAGGTCACGGAGATATCCGAAGTGAACCGTCGAGTCGTCACGGAAACAACCGTTCGTCTTCTGCTGCCTAGTCAACCACACTCAAATGCTGCTTATTACGTGCCATCGGCACAGTTTCGTGTCAGGCAGTAAATCTTTCCATGCTTCAATGGATTCTGACCACTGGAAACATTGACATTAAATAAATGACAGTCTCCGCTGTCTTTATGTTCATCTTTACGAGGTCGGCTTGGGGCTATAGCAGAAGACACTCGCCCAAGGTGCCACGTGATGGGACTGAACTTGAAACCATGTAGTCATTGCTGTGTTGATATATTTGGATATATATATGATACTAAACTTGATATTCATGAATTTCATGTTGATGTTCATGAAATAAAGCCTGTCTTTTAGCAGACAAAATATTCATAATTGTTCCTATGTTCTAATAAATTTTGATACTGATTATGTTACACCTGTATGAATAGTCAAATGTCTACTTAAGTGACCTTTTGTAGAAAATGATTTACCACAGGTGTCACAATGATATGGCTTCTCTCCTGTATGTGTATGTGTGTGTGATGTCAAAGGACTACTATTAGAGAGTGATTTACCACAGGTATCGCAATGATATGGCTTCTCACCTGTATGAATACGCTTGTGACTGTTCAAGACACAACTTTGAGAGAAACATTTACCACAGATATCACTACTATTTAAACGAGGTAGGACCATTAAGGTTAAAGGATGATGATGATGAAAACACAAGAAAGACCAAATCAACGTCACTTAAACTTTTTATTCATTATTCCCATTCTTTTCTTCTCTCCCAACAAATTCCTCAAAAGTCCAGCACAATCATCCTCAGAAATCAAAGTCATTGCTGTGTTGATATATTTGGATATATATATGATACTAAACTTGATATTCATGAATTTCATGTTGACATCCATGAAATAAAGCCTGTCTTTTAGCAGACAAAATATTCATAATTGTTGCTATGTTGTAATAAATTTTGATACTGATTATGCTACACATGTATGAATAGTCAAATGTCTACTTAAGTGACCTTTTTCAGAGAATGATTTACCGCAGATATCACAATGATATGGCTTCTCTCCTGTATGGACACGTTTGTGAATAGTCAAGAGATTATTCCAAATGTATGATTTACCACAGATATCACTGGGATATGGCTTTTCTCCTGTATGAATACGCTTGTGACTATTCCAGACACCACTTTGAGAGAAAGATTTACCACAGATATCACAATGATATGGCTTCTCTCCTGTATGTATACGTTTGTGTTCAGGCAAGTCACAACTTCTAGAGAATGATTTACCACATATGTCACAATGATATGGCTTCTCTCCTGTATGAACACGTTTGTGAATAGTCAACTGACTATTCCAAGTGTATGATTTACCACAGATATTACGATGATATGGCTTCTCTCTTGTATAAAGGTTTTTTGGTGTAGTTAAATGATTCATCGTGAGAGAATAATTCGTCATACATATCACAAAGATAGCATTTTTTTCATTTCTATGAATATATTTTTGTTCAGTTGAGTCTCTATTTTCAGGGAATAATTTAATGTTGTTTCTTTTATCTGAGATCTTGTTTAATATGTAAATCAGGATGTGAAAACTGTCCACTCCTTTGTAAAGTTATCCAAGCTTAAGTAACTGGCAAAGCAATCACCTCCTCTATATTCCAGACAGCAAAGACTTGAAATTGTTGCTGTGAATTCCATCGTCCAGAAGAAATATTTCGCAGTATTTTGTCATAGACTTTCTTCAGATAAAGAGGTTGATGTATTGATGAATGCTCCTTATAAATATATCGTCTTCCTTTAGTCAATAAAAGTTGATGAAAATATCAAAGGCACGTCTGAATGAAGAAATTTCTTTTCTGTCAACAGGATGTGATATTCTGAAACAGAAAAAGAAACTAAGATAAAGAAGACAGTTAAATGACATAACAAATCAAGATTGCAAACATTCTTTTCTACTCTAATAACAAGGCCCAAAATTTGTGGGGAGGGGCGAGACAATTAGATCGACTCCTGTATGAAACTGGTACTCAGTTTATCGACCTCGTAAAGATGAAACACAAAACTCGTAAAGATGTACATAAAGACAGACGACACTGTCATTTATTTAATGTGGATTACATAAGAATGAAAAATCAAAGAACTTTCAAAACAATAATAAACGAAGTGGTAACGCTGTCTGGACAAAAAACATTTTAGTCAATGTGTATTAAAACAATATCTTTTACATACCTACTAAAATGACGGGATATATAGATCACAGGATGTATAAGACCTCCGCTGCAAAACAGTTTTGTTCTTTAGCAATTTTTCACACCAAAATTTTAAGTGCTTAACAAGTAGACTTCGATTTCTTGTGGAGAGAGAGCAGGAGAGAGTGAATGAGCAAAGGTATGTTTTGTCTTCACACCCTGAACTGCTTTATCTACCAACGTACTGTCAATTTGAATAGCTGGTCCCTCTGTTGGGGACCAGCGATAACAGTTACTTGTCGATATATGCATAACTGGAAGGACAAATCCCTTTTTGGCTTTAGTTAATATGTATATATCCGTGTACACTGTGGGTACATAAATGAGCTATCCATGGCTCCAATTGATGTTTTACTATTTAAACGAGGTAGGACCACTAAGGATAAAGGAAGATAATGATGAAAACACAAGAAAGACCAAATCAATGTCACTTAAAATTTTTATTCATTCTTCCCATTCTTTTCTTCTCTCCCAACAAATTCCTCAAAAGTCCAGCACAATTCCTCTCTCTCTTTCGGAGAGGCACAAGCACATACACAGACATGTACACACATGGCATTAACTTCCGCCTACCAAATTCAATCACAAAGCTTCGGTCGGCCCGGGGTTATAGCAAAAGACACTCGCCCAAGATGCCACGCGATGCGACTGAACCTGAAACCATGTAGCTGGGAAGCAAGCTTCCTAACCACACAGCCATCTCTTCAAAAATCGAAGTCATCGCTGTGTTGATATATTTGGATATATACATGATACTAAAGTTGATATTCATGAATTTCATGTTGACGTTCATGAAACTGAAGTTGTTAACATCAAGCTTGAGGAGGAATAAAGCCTGTGTTTTAGCAGACAAAATATTCATACTTGTTGCTATTTTGTAATAAATTTTTATATTGATTCTGTTACACCTGTGTATGAATAGTCAAATGTCTACTTAAGTTACCTTTTTGAGGGAATGATTTACCACAGTTGTTACAATGATATGGCTTCTCTCCTGTATGGACACGTTTGTGAATAGTCAACTGACTATGTCCAGAGAATGATTTACTGCAGATATTGCAATGATATGGCTTCTCTCATGTATGTGTAAGTTTGTGCTTAGTTAAGTAATTGCTATCAAAGAATGATTTACCACAAATATCGCAATGATATGGTGTTTCTCCAGTATGAATGAATACGTTTGTGTCTAGTTAAGTCACTACTTTCAAAGTATGATTTACCACAGATGTCACAATGATATGGCTTCTCTCCTGTATGAACACGTTTGTGAATAGTCAACTGACTATTACAAATGTATGATTTACCACAGATTTCACAATGGTATGGCTTCTCTCCTGTATGTGTATCTTTGTGTGCTGTCAAGGCACCACTATGACAGAATGATGGTTTGTCACCTGTATCCGGGTTTTTCTCTTGAGTTAAATCATTCATCATGGGAGGGGAATTTCTCATACATATCACAAAGATAGTGCTTATTTCATATCTACGATCTTGTCAATTTTCGGATTTTGTGTATTATCGGATCTTGTGAAATTTCCGAAGTCCTTTCCCCACCCTCTGATTGCTTTGTGTACCTTTCCTTTTTTTTCATATTCATTTCCTACACATTGTTTTAAACCCATTTCCGTATATTTTTTGGATTTTCATTTCCGCGTCACACAGAGGCAAGAACAGGAACGGACACACAGACACAGAGACAAGAACAAGCACACACGCACACGCAGACACAGAGGCAAGAACAAGCACGCACACAGACACAGAGGCAAAAAGCGGTACGGACACACAGACACAGAGGCAAAAGCTGCACGGACGCGGAGGCTAGATTAAGCACACACGCACACGCAGACACAGAAGCAAGAACAAGCACGCACACAGACACAGCGTCAAAAAGCAGCACGGACACACAGACACAGAAGCTAGGTTAAGCACACACGCACACGCAGACGCAGAAGCAAGAACAAGCACGCACACAGACACAGAGGCAAAAAGCAGCACGGACACACAGACACAGAGGCTAGATTAAGCACACACGCACACGCAGACGCAGAAGCAAGAACAAGCACGCACACAGACACAGAGGCAAAAAGCAGGACGGACACACAGACACAGAGGCTAGATTAAGCACACACGCACACGCAGACACAGATGCAAGAACAAGAACGGACACACAGACACAGAGGCAAGAACCAGTACGCCCTCACACAGACAAGAACAGGCACGCACACACAACCCGATAGCTTTCTTCTCCTCCACCCGTTTTAGCAGCCGTAACGAAGGTCACGGAGATATCCGAAGTGAACCGTCGAGTCATCACGGAAACAACCGTTCGTCTTCCACACTCAAATGCTGCTTATTACGTGCCATCGGCACAGTTTCGTGTCAGGCAGTAAATCTTTCCATGCTTCAATGGATTCTGACCACTGGAAACATTGACATTAAATAAATGACAGTCTCCGCTGTCTTTATGTTCATCTTTACGAGGTCGGCTTGGGGCTATAGCAGAAGACACTCGCCCAAGGTGCCACGTGATGGGACTGAACTTGAAACCATGTAGTCATTGCTGTGTTGATATATTTGGATATATATATGATACTAAACTTGATATTCATGAATTTCATGTTGATGTTCATGAAATAAAGCCTGTCTTTTAGCAGACAAAATATTCATAATTGTTCCTATGTTCTAATAAATTTTGATACTGATTATGTTACACCTGTATGAATAGTCAAATGTCTACTTAAGTGACCTTTTGTAGAAAATGATTTACCACAGGTGTCACAATGATATGGCTTCTCTCCTGTATGTGTATGTGTGTGTGATGTCAAAGGACTACTATTAGAGAGTGATTTACCACAGGTATCGCAATGATATGGCTTCTCACCTGTATGAATACGCTTGTGACTGTTCAAGACACAACTTTGAGAGAAACATTTACCACAGATATCACTACTATTTAAACGAGGTAGGACCATTAAGGTTAAAGGATGATGATGATGAAAACACAAGAAAGACCAAATCAACGTCACTTAAACTTTTTATTCATTATTCCCATTCTTTTCTTCTCTCCCAACAAATTCCTCAAAAGTCCAGCACAATCATCCTCAGAAATCAAAGTCATTGCTGTGTTGATATATTTGGATATATATATGATACTAAACTTGATATTCATGAATTTCATGTTGACATCCATGAAATAAAGCCTGTCTTTTAGCAGACAAAATATTCATAATTGTTGCTATGTTGTAATAAATTTTGATACTGATTATGCTACACATGTATGAATAGTCAAATGTCTACTTAAGTGACCTTTTTCAGAGAATGATTTACCGCAGATATCACAATGATATGGCTTCTCTCCTGTATGGACACGTTTGTGAATAGTCAAGAGATTATTCCAAATGTATGATTTACCACAGATATCACTGGGATATGGCTTTTCTCCTGTATGAATACGCTTGTGACTATTCCAGACACCACTTTGAGAGAAAGATTTACCACAGATATCACAATGATATGGCTTCTCTCCTGTATGTATACGTTTGTGTTCAGGCAAGTCACAACTTCTAGAGAATGATTTACCACATATGTCACAATGATATGGCTTCTCTCCTGTATGAACACGTTTGTGAATAGTCAACTGACTATTCCAAGTGTATGATTTACCACAGATATTACGATGATATGGCTTCTCTCTTGTATAAAGGTTTTTTGGTGTAGTTAAATGATTCATCGTGAGAGAATAATTCGTCATACATATCACAAAGATAGCATTTTTTTCATTTCTATGAATATATTTTTGTTCAGTTGAGTCTCTATTTTCAGGGAATAATTTAATGTTGTTTCTTTTATCTGAGATCTTGTTTAATATGTAAATCAGGATGTGAAAACTGTCCACTCCTTTGTAAAGTTATCCAAGCTTAAGTAACCGGCAAAGCAATCACCTCCTCTATATTCCAGACAGCAAAGACTTGAAATTGTTGCTGTGAATTCCATCGTCCAGAAGAAATATTTCGCAGTATTTTGTCATAGACTTTCTTCAGATAAAGAGGTTGATGTATTGATGAATGCTCCTTATAAATATATCGTCTTCCTTTAGTCAATAAAAGTTGATGAAAATATCAAAGGCACATCTGAATGAAGAAATTTCTTTTCTGTCAACAGGATGTGATATTCTGAAACAGAAAAAGAAACTAAGATAAAGAAGACAGTTAAATGACATAACAAATCAAGATTGCAAACATTCTTTTCTACTCTAATAACAAGGCCCAAAATTTGTGGGGAGGGGCGAGACAATTAGATCGACTCCTGTATGAAACTGGTACTCAGTTTATCGACCTCGTAAAGATGAAACACAAAACTCGTAAAGATGTACATAAAGACAGACGACACTGTCATTTATTTAATGTGGATTACATAAGAATGAAAAATCAAAGAACTTTCAAAACAATAATAAACGAAGTGGTAACGCTGTCTGGACAAAAAACATTTTAGTCAATGTGTATTAAAACAATATCTTTTACATACCTACTAAAATGACGGGATATATAGATCACAGGATGTATAAGACCTCCGCTGTAAAACAGTTTTGTTCTTTAGCAATTTTTCACACCAAAATTTTAAATGCTTAACAAGTAGACTTCGATTTCTTGTGGAGAGAGAGCAGGAGAGAGTGAATGAGCAAAGGTATGTTTTGTCTTCACACCCTGAACTGCTTTATCTACCAACGTACTGTCAATTTGAATAGCTGGTCCCTCTGTTGGGGACCAGCGATAACAGTTACTTGTCGATATATGCATAACTGGAAGGACAAATCCCTTTTTGGCTTTAGTTAATATGTATATATCCGTGTACACTGTGGGTACATAAATGAGCTATCCATGGCTCCAATTGATGTTTTACTATTTAAACGAGGTAGGACCACTAAGGATAAAGGAAGATAATGATGAAAACACAAGAAAGACCAAATCAATGTCACTTAAAATTTTTATTCATTATTCCCATTCTTTTCTTCTCTCCCAACAAATTCCTCAAAAGTCCAGCACAATTCCTCTCTCTCTTTCGGAGAGGCACAAGCACATACACAGACATGTACACACATGGCATTAACTTCCGCCTACCAAATTCAATCACAAAGCTTCGGTCGGCCCGGGGTTATAGCAAAAGACACTCGCCCAAGATGCCACGCGATGCGACTGAACCTGAAACCATGTAGCTGGGAAGCAAGCTTCCTAACCACACAGCCATCTCTTCAAAAATCAAAGTCATCGCTGTGTTGATATATTTGGATATATACATGATACTAAAGTTGATATTCATGAATTTCATGTTGACGTTCATGAAACTGAAGTTGTTAACATCAAGCTTGAGGAGGAATAAAGCCTGTGTTTTAGCAGACAAAATATTCATACTTGTTGCAATTTTGTAATAAATTTTTATATTGATTCTGTTACACCTGTGTATGAATAGTCAAATGTCTACTTAAGTTACCTTTTTGAGGGAATGATTTACCACAGTTGTTACAATGATATGGCTTCTCTCCTGTATGGACACGTTTGTGAATAGTCAACTGACTATGTCCAGAGAATGATTTACCGCAGATATCACAATGATATGGCTTCTCTCCTGTATGTGTACGTTTGTGCTTAGTTAAGTAATTACTATCAAAGAATGATTTACCACAGATATCACAATGGTATGGTCTTTCTCCAGTATGAATACGTTTGTGACGAGTCAAATGACTACTTTCAGAATATGATTTACCACAGATGTCACAATGATACTGTTTCTCTCCTGTATGAGTAAGTTTGTGTCTTGTCAACGTATAACTTTGAGAGAATGATTTACCACAGATGTCGCAATGATATGGCTTCTCTCCTGTATGTGTAAGTGTGTGTTTAGTCAAATGACCATTTTGAGAGAATGATTTACCACAAATATCACAACGATATGGCTTCTCTCCTGTATGAACACCTTTGTGAATAGTCAACTGACTATTATAAGAATATGATAAACCACAGATATTACAATGATATTGCTTCTCTCCTGTATGCGTAAGATTGTGTTTAGCCAAATGACCACTTTGAGAGAATGATTTACCACAGATATTACAACGATATGGCTTCTCTCCTGTATGTGTAAATTTTTGTTTAGTCAAGGTGCTAGTTAGAGAGAATGATTTACCACATATATCACAATGATATGGCTTCTCTCCTGTATGTCTACGTCTGTGCTTAGTTAAGTCACTACTTTCAAAGAATGATTTACCACAGATATCACAATGATATGGCTTATCTCCTCTATGTCTACGTTTGTGCTTAGTTAAGTAAATACTATCACAGAATGATTTACCACAAATATCACAACGATATGGCTTCTCTGCTGTATGTCTAAGCTTGTGTCTAGTCAACGTATAACTCTCAGAGAATGATTTACCACAAATGTCACAATGATATGGCTTCTCTCCTGTATGAACACCTTTGTGAATAGTCAACTGACTATTACAATTGTATGATTTACCACAGATTTCACAATGGTATGGCTTCTCACCTGTATGTGTAAGTTTGTGTTTAGTCAAGTTACTAGTTAGAGAGAATGATTTACCACATATATCACAATGATAGGGCTTCACTCCTGCATGCGTAACTTTGTGTTTAGTCAAGGTACTAGTTAGAGAGAATGATTTACCACAAATGTCACAATGATAGGGCTTCTCTCCCGTATGTGTGCGAATGTGCTTAGTTAAGTAACTACTATGAGAGAATGATTTATCACAGATGTCACAATGATATGGCTTCTCTCCTGTATGAACGCGTTTGTGAATAGTTAGCTGAGTATTTCCAGAGAATGATTTACCGCAGATATCACAATGATATGGCTTCTCTCCTGTATGTGTACGTTTGTGTTTAGTTAAGTTACTACTTTGAGGGAATGATTTACCACAGGTATTGCAATGATATGGTCTTTCTTCAGTATGAATACGTTTGTGGCCAGTCAAATGACGACTTTCAGAGAATGATTTATCACAAAGATCACAATGATATGGCTTCTCACCTGTATGTCTACGTTTGTGCTTAGTTAAGTAACTACTACGAGAGAATGATTTACCACAGACATCGCAATGATACGACTTCTCTCCTGTATGTGTATCTTTGTGTGTTGTCACGGCACCACTATGACAGAATGACGGTTTCTCACCTGTATTGGGGTTTTTCCCTTGAGTTAAATCATTCATCATGGGAGGGGAATTTCTCATACATATCACAAAGATAGTGCTTATTTCATTTCTAAGAGTTTGTTTGTGTTCAGTTGTGTCGCTATTTTCAGGGAATAATTGAATGCCGTTTCTTTCCTCTGAGATTTTGTTTAATATGTAAGTCAGGAGGTGAAGACTATCCACGCCTTTGTAAAGTTATCCAAGCATAATTAACCTGTAAAGCAATCACCTCCTCTATATTCCAGACAGCAAAGACTTGAAATTGTTGCTGCTAATTCCATCGTCCAGAAGAAATATTTCGCAGTATTTTGTCATAGACTTTCTTCAGATAAAGAGGTTGATGTATTGATGAATGCTCCTTATAAATATATCGTCTTCCTTTAGTCAATAAAAGTTGATGAAAATATCAAAGGCACATCTGAATGAAGAAATTTCTTTTCTGTCAACAGGATGTGATATTCTGAAACAGAAAAAGAAACTAAGATAAAGAAGACAGTTAAATGACATAACAAATCAAGATTGCAAACATTCTTTTCTACTCTACTAACAAGGCCCAAAATTCGTGGGGAGGGGGGAGACAATTAGATCGACCGCAGTATGCAACTGGTACTCAATTTATCGACCTCGTAAAGATGAACATAAAGACAGCCGACACTGTCATTTATTTAATGTCAATGTTTCCAGTGGTCAGAATCCATTGAAGCATGGAAAGATTTACTGCCTGACACGAAACTGTGCCGATGGCACGTAATAAGCAGCATTTGAGTGTGGTTGCCTAGGCAGCAGAAGATGAACGGTTGTTTCCGTGACGACTCGACGGTTCACTTCGGATATCTCCGTGACCTTCGTTACAGCTGCTAAAACGGGAGGAGGAGAAGAAAGCTAACGGGTTGTGTGTGCGTGCCTGTTCTTGTCTGTGTGTGGGCGTACTTCTTCTTGCCTCTGTGTCTGTGTGTCCGTTCCTGTTCTTACCTCTGTGTCTGTGTCAGTGCTTGTTCTTGCCTCTGTGTCTGCGTGTGCGTGTGTGCTTAATCTAGCCTCTGCGTCCGTGCTGCTTTTTGCCACTGTGTCTGTGTGTCCGTACCGCTTTTTGCCTCTGTGTCTGCGTGCGTGCTTGTTCTTGATTCTGTGTCTGCGTGTGCGTGTGTGCTTAATCTAGCCTCTGTGTCTGTGTGTCCGTGCTGCTTTTTGCCTCTGTGTCTGTGTGTCCGTTCCTGTTCTTACCTCTGTGTGTGTGTACGTGCTTGTTCTTGCCTCTGTGTCTGCGTGTGCGTGTGTGCTTCTTCTTAACTCTGTGTCTGCGTGTGCGTGTGTGCTTGTTCTTGCCTCTGTGTGACCCGGAAATGAAAATCCAAAAAATATACGGAAATGGGTTTAAAACAATGTGTAGGAAACGATTATGAAAAAAAAAAAAGGTGCACAAAGCAATAAGAGGGTGGGGAAAGGACTTCGGAAAATTCACAAGATCCGAATTTCGTGGGTCAAGATGTAGGGGTTAATGTTTAGTTTGGAGAAGGTTATGTATTTAACGTTATATTGTAAGCATGCAAGGTAAAAAGAAAAGTTCATTTCGACCTGTAAGTGTGTACACGTTCTCGTAGTAGTAACCCACAGATAAAGATAGAATGATGTTATAAGAGAAAAGAAATTCAGTTAATAAAAGTTATAGAATCGAGGGATTTTTGTGTCTCATAACTTTCTTTCTCCTTTTGTCCCCTAATGGTTGCTGTCACTGCGTTTTCACCTACTCCCTTCTTCGATAATAGAATTCGTTGGAAGTCTGTGATATCTATTCTAGCTATTGCTGAAATGGAAGAGGTTAGAAGGGTCAAGTGGCGAAGGCATTCTATTGCTTAGCTAAGGCATCTGGCAAATTTAACTGCTGTCACAGAAAAACTATTGTTTTCACATAAGAAAAGATCTTTTGAAGTGTTAATTGAAATTTGGCTATCACAATGATATGGCTTCTCTCCAGTACGTGTAAATTTCTGTTTAGTCAAGGTACTACTATCAGAGAATGATTTTCCACAGGTAATGCAAACATATGGCTTCTCTCCTGTATGTGTACGCTTGTGTATAGTCAAGTGACTACTATGAAAGAATGATTTACCACAGATATCACAATGATATGGTCTTTCTCCAGTATGAATACGTTTGTGACAAGTCAAATAACTACTTGAAGAGAATGATTTACCACAGATATCACAATGATATGGCTTCTCTCCTGTATGTGTACGTTTGTGTATAGTGAAAACACTACTTTTAGAGAATGATTTACTGCAGATATCACAATGATATAGCTTCTCTCCTGTATGCATAAGTTTGTGTTGAGTTAAGGCAACACTTTGAGAGAATGATTTACTGCAGACATTACAATGATAAGGTTTCTCTCTTGTATGTGTGCGGATGTGCTTATTTAAGTCACTACTAGAAGAGACTGATTTACCACAGATTTTGCAATGATATGGCTTCTCTCCTGTATGAACGCATGTGTGAATAGACAAGTGACCTTTACAAGTGTATGATTTACCACAGATATCACAATGATATGGCTTCTCTCCTGTATGTGTACGCTTGTGACTATTCAAGACGCCACTTTGAGAGAAAGATTTACCACAGATATCACAATGATATGGTCTTTCTCCAGTATGAATACGTATGTGACTAGTCAAATGAACACTTTCAGAGAATGATTTCTGGCCTGTATGTGTAACAGTGTGTCTAGTCAAGTGACCGTTCTGAGTACTCAGTTTATCGACCTCGTAAAGATGAAACACAAAACTCGTAAAGATGTACATAAAGACAGACGACACTGTCATTTATTGAATGTGGATTACATAAGAATGAAAAATCAAAGAACTTTCAAAACAATAATAAACGAAGTGGTAACGATGTCTGGACAAAAAACATTTTAGTCAATGTGTATTAAAACAATATCATTTACATACCTACTAAAATGACTGGATATATAGATCACAGGATGTATAAGACCTACGCTGCAAAACAGTTTTGTTCTTTAGCAATTTTTCACACCAACATTTTAAGTGCTTAACAAGTAGACTTCGATTTCTTGTGGAGAGAGAGAAGGAGAGAGTGAATGAGCAAAGGTATGTTTTGTCTTCACACCCTGAACTGCTTTATCTACCAACGTACTGTCAATTTGAATAGCTGGTCCCTCTGTTGGGGACCAGCGATGACAGTTACTTGTGGATATATGCATAACTGGAAGGACAAATCCCTTTTTGGCTTTAGTTAATATGTATATATCTGTGTACACTGTGGGTACATAGGTGAGCTATCCATGGCTCCAATTGATGTTTTACTATTTAAATGAGATAGGACCACTAAGGTTAAAGGAAGATGATGAGGAAAACACAAGAAAGACCAAATCAATGTCACTTAAAATTTTTATTCATTATTCCCATTCTTTTCTTCTCTCCCAACAAATTCCTCAAAAGTCCAGAACAATCTCTCTCTCTCTCTTTCGGAGAGGCACAAGCACATACACAGACATGTACACACACGGCAGTAACTTCCGCCTACCAAATTCAATCACAAAGCTTAGGTCGGCTTGCGGCTATAGCAGAAGACACTCGCCCAAGGTTCCACACAGTGGAACTGAACCTGAAACCATGTAGTCATTGCTGTGTTGATATATTTGGATATTTATATGATACTAAAGTTGACATTCATGAATTTCATGTTCATAGCAGACAAAATATTCATAATTGTTCTTATGTTGTAATAAATTTTGATATTGATTCTATTACACCTGTATGAATAGTCAAATGTCTACTTAAGTGACTATTTCAGAGAATGATTTACCAGATATCACAATGATATGGCTTCTCTCTTGTATGCTTAAGTCTGTGTCTAGTTAAGCCACTACTTCCAGAGAATAATTTACCACAGATATCACAATGATATGGCTTCTCTCCTGTATGTACACGTTTGTGTTCAGTCAAGTTACTACTCTGAGAGAATGATTTTCCACAGGTATTGCAAAGATATGGCTTCTCTCCTGTATGAATACGTTTGTGCCTACTGAAGGTACCACTATCAGAGAATGATTTACCACAGATATTACAATCATATGGCTTCTCTCCTGTATGCGTACGCTTGTATTTAGTCAAGTGACTACTTCCAAAGAATGATTTACCACTTATATCACAATGATATGGCTTCTCTCCGGTATGTGTAAGTTTGTGTTTAGTCAAGGTACTACGATCAGAGAATGATTTTCCACAGATATCACAATGATATGGCTTCTCTCCTGTATGTGTATATTTGTGTGTAGTCAAGTCCCCACTCTTAAAGAATGATTTACCACAGATATCACAACGATATGGGTTCTCCCCTGTATGTGTACGCTTGAGACTATTCAAGACGCCAATTTGAGAGAATGATTTACCACGGATATCACAATGATATGGCTTCTCTCCAGTATGTGTAAAGTTCTGTTTAGTCAAGGTACTACTATCAGAGAATGATTTTCCACAAGTAATGCAAATATATGGCTTCTCTCCTGTATGTGTACGCTTGTGTATAGTCAAGTGACTACTATGAAAGAATGATTTACCACAGATATCACAATGATATAGCTTCTCTCCTGTATGCATAAGTTTGTGTTGAGTTAGGGCAACACTTTGAGAGAATGATTTACTGCAGACATTACAATGATAAGGTTTCTCTCTTGTATGTGTGCGGATGTGCTTATTTAAGTCACTACTAGAAGAGACTGATTTACCACAGATTTTGCAATGATATGGCTTCTCTCCTGTATGAACGCGTGTGTGAATAGACAAGTGACCTTTACAAGTGTATGATTTACCACAGACATCACAATGATATGGCTTCTCTCCTGTATGTGTACGCTTGTGACTATTCAAGACGCCACTTTGAGAGAAAGATTTACCACAGATATCACAATGATATGGTCTTTCTCCAGTATGAATACGTATGTGACTAGTCAAATGAACACTTTCAGAGAATGATTTCTGGCCTGTATGTGTAACAGTGTGTCTAGTCAAGTGACCGTTCTGAGTACTCAGTTTATCGACCTCGTAAAGATGAAACACAAAACTCGTAAAGATGTACATAAAGACAGACGACACTGTCATTTATTGAATGTGGATTACATAAGAATGAAAAATCAAAGAACTTTCAAAACAATAATATCCGGGTTTTTCTCTTGAGTTAAATCATTCATCATGGGAGGGGAATTTCTCATACATATCACAAAGATAGTGCTTATTTCACATCTACGATCTTGTCAATTTTCGGATTTTGTGTATTATCGGATCTTGTGAAATTTCCGAAGTCCTTTCCCCACCCTCTCATTGCTTTGTGCACCTTTTCTTTTTTTTCATATTCATTTCCTACACATTGTTTTAAACCCATTTCCGTATATTTTTTGGATTTTCATTTCCGGGTCACACAGAGGCAAGAACAGGAACGGACACACAGACACAGAGACAAGAACAAGCACACACGCACACGCAGACACAGAGGCAAGAACAAGCACGCACACAGACACAGGGACAAAAAGTGGCACGGACACACAGACACAGAAGCTAGATTAAGCACACATGCACACGCAGACGCAGAAGCAAGAACAAGCACGCACACGGACACAGAGGCAAAAAGCAGCACGGACACACAGACACAGAGGCTAGATTAAGCACACACGCACACGCAGACGCAGAAGCAAGAACAAGCACGCACACAGACACAGAGGCAAAAAGCAGCACGGACACACAGACACAGAGGCTAGATTAAGCACACACGCACACGCAGACGCAGAAGCAAGAACAAGCACGCACACAGACACAGAGGCAAAAAGCAGCACGGACACACAGAAACAGAAGCTAGATTAAGCACACACGCACACGCAGACACAGAAGCAAGAACAAGCACGCACACAGACACAGCGGCAAAAAGCAGCACGGACACACAGACACAGAGGCTAGATTAAGCACACACGCACACGCAGACGCAGAAGCAAGAACAAGCACGCACACAGACACAGAGGCAAAAAGCAGCACGGACACACAGACACAGAGGCTAGATTAAGCACACACGCACACGCAGACGCAGAAGCAAGAACAAGCACGCACACAGACACAGAGGCAAAAAGCAGCACGGACACACAGACACAGAGGCTGGATTAAGCACACACGCACACGCAGACACAGATGCAAGAACAAGAACGGACACACAGACACAGAGGCAAGAACAAGTACGCCCACACACAGACAAGAACGGGCACGCACACACAACACGTTAGCTTTCTTCTCCTCCTCCCGTTTTAGCAGCTGTAACGAAGGTCACGGAGATATCCGAAGTGAACCGTCGAGTCGTCACGGAAACAACCGTTCGTCTTCTGCTGCCTAGTCAACCACACTCAAATGCTGCTTATTACGTGCCATCGGCACAGTTTCGTGTCAGGCAGTAAATCTTTCCATGCTTCAATGGATTCTGACCACTGGAAACATTGACATTAAATAAATGACAGTCTCCGCTGTCTTTATGTTCATCTTTACGAGGTCGGCTTGGGGCTATAGCAGAAGACACTCGCCCAAGGTGCCACGTGATGGGACTGAACTTGAAACCATGTAGTCATTGCTGTGTTGATATATTTGGATATATATATGATACTAAACTTGATATTCATGAATTTCATGTTGATGTTCATGAAATAAAGCCTGTCTTTTAGCAGACAAAATATTCATAATTGTTCCTATGTTCTAATAAATTTTGGTACTGATTATGTTACACCTGTATGAATAGTCAAATGTCTACTTAAGTGACCTTTTGTAGAAAATGATTTACCACAGGTGTCACAATGATATGGCTTCTCTCCTGTATGTGTATGTGTGTGTGATGTCAAAGGACTACTATTAGAGAGTGATTTACCACAGGTATCGCAATGATATGGCTTCTCACCTGTATGAATACGCTTGTGACTGTTCAAGACACAACTTTGAGAGAAACATTTACCACAGATATCACTACTATTTAAACGAGGTAGGACCATTAAGGTTAAAGGATGATGATGATGAAAACACAAGAAAGACCAAATCAACGTCACTTAAAATTTTTATTCATTATTCCCATTCTTTTCTTCTCTCCCAACAAATTCCTCAAAAGTCCAGCACAATCATCCTCAGAAATCAAAGTCATTGCTGTGTTGATATATTTGGATATATATATGATACTAAACTTGATATTCATGAATTTCATGTTGACATCCATGAAATAAAGCCTGTCTTTTAGCAGACAAAATATTCATAATTGTTGCTATGTTGTAATAAATTTTGATACTGATTATGCTACACATGTATGAATAGTCAAATGTCTACTTAAGTGACCTTTTTCAGAGAATGATTTACCGCAGATATCACAATGATATGGCTTCTCTCCTGTATGGACACGTTTGTGAATAGTCAAGAGATTATTCCAAATGTATGATTTACCACAGATATCACTGGGATATGGCTTTTCTCCTGTATGAATACGCTTGTGACTATTCCAGACACCACTTTGAGAGAAAGATTTACCACAGATATCACAATGATATGGCTTCTCTCCTGTATGTATACGTTTGTGTTCAGGCAAGTCACAACTTCTAGAGAATGATTTACCACATATGTCACAATGATATGGCTTCTCTCCTGTATGAACACGTTTGTGAATAGTCAACTGACTATTCCAAGTGTATGATTTACCACAGATATTACGATGATATGGCTTCTCTCTTGTATAAAGGTTTTTTGGTGTAGTTAAATGATTCATCGTGAGAGAATAATTCGTCATACATATCACAAAGATAGCATTTTTTTCATTTCTATGAATATATTTTTGTTCAGTTGAGTCTCTATTTTCAGGGAATAATTTAATGTTGTTTCTTTTATCTGAGATCTTGTTTAATATGTAAATCAGGATGTGAAAACTGTCCACTCCTTTGTAAAGTTATCCAAGCTTAAGTAACCGGCAAAGCAATCACCTCCTCTATATTCCAGACAGCAAAGACTTGAAATTGTTGCTGTGAATTCCATCGTCCAGAAGAAATATTTCGCAGTATTTTGTCATAGACTTTCTTCAGATAAAGAGGTTGATGTATTGATGAATGCTCCTTATAAATATATCGTCTTCCTTTAGTCAATAAAAGTTGATGAAAATATCAAAGGCACATCTGAATGAAGAAATTTCTTTTCTGTCAACAGGATGTGATATTCTGAAACAGAAAAAGAAACTAAGATAAAGAAGACAGTTAAATGACATAACAAATCAAGATTGCAAACATTCTTTTCTACTCTAATAACAAGGCCCAAAATTTGTGGGGAGGGGCGAGACAATTAGATCGACTCCTGTATGAAACTAGTACTCAGTTTATCGACCTCGTAAAGATGAAACACAAAACTCGTAAAGATGTACATAAAGACAGACGACACTGTCATTTATTTAATGTGGATTACATAAGAATGAAAAATCAAAGAACTTTCAAAACAATAATAAACGAAGTGGTAACGCTGTCTGGACAAAAAACATTTTAGTCAATGTGTATTAAAACAATATCTTTTACATACCTACTAAAATGACTGGATATATAGATCACAGGATGTATAAGACCTCCGCTGCAAAACAGTTTTGTTCTTTAGCAATTTTTCACACCAAAATTTTAAGTGCTTAACAAGTAGACTTCGATTTCTTGTGGAGAGAGAGCAGGAGAGAGTGAATGAGCAAAGGTATGTTTTGTCTTCACACCCTGAACTGCTTTATCTACCAACGTACTGTCAATTTGAATAGCTGGTCCCTCTGTTGGGGACCAGCGATAACAGTTACTTGTCGATATATGCATAACTGGAAGGACAAATCCCTTTTTGGCTTTAGTTAATATGTATATATCCGTGTACACTGTGGTTACATAAATGAGCTATCCATGGCTCCAATTGATGTTTTACTATTTAAACGAGGTAGGACCACTAAGGATAAAGGAAGATAATGATGAAAACACAAGAAAGACCAAATCAATGTCACTTAAAATTTTTATTCATTATTCCCATTCTTTTCTTCTCTCCCAACAAATTCCTCAAAAGTCCAGCACAATCCCTCTCTCTCTTTCGGAGAGGCACAAGCACATACACAGACATGTACACACATGGCATTAACTTCCGCCTACCAAATTCAATCACAAAGCTTCGGTCGGCCCGGGGTTATAGCAAAAGACACTCGCCCAAGATGCCACGCGATGCGACTGAACCTGAAACCATGTAGCTGGGAAGCAAGCTTCCTAACCACACAGCCATCTCTTCAAAAATCAAAGTCATCGCTGTGTTGATATATTTGGATATATACATGATACTAAAGTTGATATTCATGAATTTCATGTTGACGTTCATGAAACTGAAGTTGTTAACATCAAGCTTGAGGAGGAATAAAGCCTGTGTTTTAGCAGACAAAATATTCATACTTGTTGCTATTTTGTAATAAATTTTTATATTGATTCTGTTACACCTGTGTATGAATAGTCAAATGTCTACTTAAGTTACCTTTTTGAGGGAATGATTTACCACAGTTGTCACAATGATATGGCTTCTCTCCTGTATGGACACGTTTGTGAATAGTCAACTGACTATGTCCAGAGAATGATTTACCGCAGATATCACAATGATATGGCTTCTCTCCTGTATGTGTACGTTTGTGCTTAGTTAAGTAATTACTATCAAAGAATGATTTACCACAGATATCACAATGGTATGGTCTTTCTCCAGTATGAATACGTTTGTGACGAGTCAAATGACTACTTTCAGAATATGATTTACCACAGATGTCACAATGATACTGTTTCTCTCCTGTATGAGTAAGTTTGTGTCTTGTCAACGTATAACTTTGAGAGAATGATTTACCACAGATATCGCAATGATATGGCTTCTCTCCTGTATGTGTAAGTGTGTGTTTAGTCAAATGACCATTTTGAGAGAATGATTTACCACAAATATCACAACGATATGGCTTCTCTCCTGTATGAACACCTTTGTGAATAGTCAACTGACTATTATAAGAATATGATAAACCACAGATATTACAATGATATTGCTTCTCTCCTGTATGTGTAAGATTGTGTTTAGCCAAATGACCACTTTGAGAGAATGATTTACCACAGATATTACAACGATATGGCTTCTCTCCTGTATGTGTAAATTTTTGTTTAGTCAAGGTGCTAGTTAGAGAGAATGATTTACCACATATATCACAATGATATGGCTTCTCTCCTGTATGTCTACGTCTGTGCTTAGTTAAGTCACTACTTTCAAAGAATGATTTACCACAGATATCACAATGATATGGCTTATCTCCTCTATGTCTACGTTTGTGCTTAGTTAAGTAAATACTATCACAGAATGATTTACCACAAATATCACAACGATATGGCTTCTTTGCTGTATGTCTAAGCTTGTGTCTAGTCAACGTATAACTCTCAGAGAATGATTTACCACAAATGTCACAATGATATGGCTTCTCTCCTGTATGAACACCTTTGTGAATAGTCAACTGACTATTACAATTGTATGATTTACCACAGATTTCACAATGGTATGGCTTCTCACCTGTATGTGTAAGTTTGTGTTTAGTCAAGTTACTAGTTAGAGAGAATGATTTACCACATATATCACAATGATAGGGCTTCACTCCTGCATGCGTAACTTTGTGTTTAGTCAAGGTACTAGTTAGAGAGAATGATTTACCACATATATCACAATGGTAGGGCTTCTCTCCCGTATGTGTGCGAATGTGCTTAGTTAAGTAACTACTATGAGAGAATGATTTATCACAGATGTCACAATGATATGGCTTCTCTCCTATATGAACGCGTTTGTGAATAGTTAGCTGAGTATTTCCAGAGAATGATTTACCGCAGATATCACAATGATATGGCTTCTCTCCTGTATGTGTACGTTTGTGTTTAGTTAAGTTACTACTTTGAGGGAATGATTTACCACAGGTATTGCAATGATATGGTCTTTCTTCAGTATGAATACGTTTGTGGCCAGTCAAATGACGACTTTCAGAGAATGATTTATCACAAATATCACAATGATATGGCTTCTCACCTGTATGTCTACGTTTGTGCTTAGTTAAGTAACTACTACGAGAGAATGATTTACCACAGACATCGCAATGATACGACTTCTCTCCTGTATGTGTATCTTTGTGTGCTGTCACGGCACCACTATGACAGAATGACGGTTTCTCACCTGTATTGGGGTTTTTCCCTTGAGTTAAATCATTCATCATGGGAGGGGAATTTCTCATACATATCACAAAGATAGTGCTTATTTCATTTCTAAGAGTTTGTTTCTGTTCAGTTGTGTCGCTATTTTCAGGGAATAATTGAATGCCGTTTCTTTCCTCTGAGCTTTTGTTTAATATGTAAGTCAGGAGGTGAAGACTATCCACGCCTCTGTAAAGTTATCCAAGCTTAATTAACCTGTAAAGCAATCACCTCCTCTATATTGCAGACAGCAAAGACTTGAAATTGTTGCTGCTAATTCCATCGTCCAGAAGAAATATTTCGCAGTATTTTGTCATAGACTTTCTTCATATAAAGAGGTTGACGTATTGATGAATGCTCCTTATAAATATATCGTCTTCGTTTAGTCAATAAAAGTTGATGAAAATATCAAAGGCACATCTGAATGAAGAAATTTCTTTTCTGTCAACAGGATGTGATATTCTGAAATAGAAAAAGAAACTAAGATAAAGAAGACAGTTAAATGACATAACAAATCAAGATTGCAAATATTCTTTTCTACTCTACTAACAAGGCCCAAAATTTGTGGGGAGGGGCGAGACAATTAGATCGACTCCTGTATGAAACTGGTACTCAGTTTATCGACCTCGTAAAGATGAACATAAAGACAGCGGAGACTGTCATTTATTTAATGTCAATGTTTCCAGTGGTCAGAATCCATTGAAGCATGGAAAGATTTACTGCCTGACACGAAACTGTGCCGATGGCACGTAATAAGCAGCATTTGAGTGTGGTTGCCTAGGCAGCAGAAGACGAACGGTTGTTTCCGTGACGACTCGACGGTTCACTTCGGATATCTCCGTGACCTTCGTTACGGCTGCTAAAACGGGAGGAGGAGAAGAAAGCTAACGGGTTGTGTGTGCGTGCCTGTTCTTGTCTGTGTGTGGGCGTACTCGTTCTTGCCTCTGTGTCTGCGTGTGCGTGTGTGCTTGTTCTTGCCTCTGTGTCTGTGTGTCCGTTCCTGTTCTTACCTCTGTGTCTGTGTCAGTGCTTGTTCTTGCCTCTGTGTCTGCGTGTGCGTGTGTGCTTAATCTAGCATCTGTGTCCGTGCTGCTTATTGCCTCTGTGTCTGTGTGTCTGTTCCTGTTCTTACCTCTGTGTGTGTGTGCGTGCTTGTTCTTGCCTCTGTGTCTGTGTGTGCTTGTTCTTGCCTCTGTGTCTGCGTGTGCGTGTGTGCTTGTTCTTGCATCTGTGTGCCCCGGAAATGAAAATCCAAAAAATATACGGAAATGGGTTTAAAACAATGTGTAGGAAACGATTATGAAAAAAGAAAGGTGCACAAAGCAATAAGAGGGTGGGGAAATGATGTTATAAGAGAAAAGAAATTCAGTTAATAAAAGTTATAGAATCGAGGGATTTTTGTGTCTCATAACTTTCTTTCTCCTTTTGTCCCCTAATGGTCGCTGTCACTGCGTTTTCACCTACTCCCTTCTTCGATAATAGAATTCGTTGGAAGTCTGTGATATCTATTCTAGCTATTGGTGAAATAGAAGAGGTTAGAAGAGTCAAGTGGCGAAGGCATTCTATTGCTTAGCTAAGGCATCTGGCAAATTTAACCGCTGTCACAGAAAAACTATTGTTTTCACATAAGAAAAGATCTTTTGAAGTGTTAATTGAAATTTGGCTATCTTTTTTTAAGAAATGCACTTTTGAAGGGGAGGTGCGAAAGTGCATCAGCCCCTTTCTTCACACGTATTTTAAGATGACATTTTATAGAGTGTGGAATACATAAGAATGAAAAATCAAAGAACTTTGAAAACGAAGTGGTAACAAACCATTTTAGTCAATGTGTATTAAAACAATATCTTTTACATACCTACTAAAATGACTGGATATATAGATCACAGGATGTATAAGACCTAAGCTGCAAAACAGTTTTGTTCTTTAGCAATGTTTCACGCCAAAATTTTAACTGCGAAACTCTCATTCTACTAATTAATTACGCCGTTTTTCTCTCCATTTTACCAATTAATTTGCTTTATCTCACATCTAACTATCGATCATCAATTTTTATAAACAATCGATAATAGTGATGAATGCTCCTTATAAATATATCGTCTTCCTTTAGTCAATAAATGTTGATGAAAATATCAAAGGCACATCTGAATGAAGAAATTTCTTTTCTGTCAACAGGATGTGATATTCTGAAATAGAAAAAGAAACTAAGATAAAGAAGACAGTTAAATGACATAACAAATCAAGATTGCAAATATTCTTTTCTACTCTACTAACAAGGCCCAAAATTTGTGGGGAGGGGCGAGACAATTAGATCGACCGCAGTATGCAACTGGTACTCAATTTATCGACCTCGTAAAGATGAACATAAAGACAGCGGAGACTGTCATTTATTTAATGTCAATGTTTCCAGTGGTCAGAATCCATTGAAGCATGGAAAGATTTACTGCCTGACACGAAACTGTGCCGATGGCACGTAATAAGCAGCATTTGAGTGTGGTTGCCTAGGCAGCAGAAGACGAACGGTTGTTTCCGCGACGACTCGACGGTTCACTTCGGATATCTCCGTGACCTTCGTTACGGCTGCTAAAACGGGAGGAGGAGAAGAAAGCTAACAGGTTGTGTGTGCGTGCCTGTTCTTGTCTGTGTGTGTGTGTGTGCCTGCTTGTTCTTGTCTCTGTGTGTGTGCGTGTTTAAGCACGCACAGACGCACAGAGGCAGACACACACACACAGGAACAAGCGCACACGCACGCACGCACAACGCATTAGCTTTCTTCTCCCCCTTCCATTTCAGCAATTGTTAGGTAGATGTGTCTGCGTGTGTGCTTAATCTAGCCTCCGTGTCCGTGCTGCTTTTTGCTTCTGTGTCTGTGTGTCCGTACCGCTTTTTGCCTCTGTGTCTGTGTGCGTGCTTGTTCTTGTCTCTGTGTCTGCGTGTGCGTGTGTGCTTAATCTAGCCTCTGTGTCTGTGTGTCCGTTCCTGTTCTTTCCTTTGTGTCCGTGTGCGTGCTTGTTCTTGTCTCTGTGTCTGCGTGTGCGTGTGTGCTTGTTCTTGCCTCTGCGTCTGCGTGTGCGTGTGTGCTTAATCTAGCCTCTGTGTCTGTGTGTCCGTTCCTGTTCTTTCCTATGTGTCTGTGTGCGTGCTTGTTCTTGCCTCTGTGTCTGCGTGTGCGTGTGTGCTTAATCTAGCCTCTGTGTCTGTGTGTCCGTTCCTGTTCTTTCCTATGTGTCTGTGTGTGTGCTTGTTCTTGCCTCTGTGTCTGCGTGTGCGTGTGCGTGATATTTCCCTTGATGCGATTGTATTTCTTCAATTCTCGACTGTTTGGATCCATTCCAGTTTTTGTATTTATCCTGTTCCGTCAAGAACTTGCCTTCCACTTAATTCCAATTTTCACCAGATTATTCTAGCAAAGTCTATTAATATATTCTACTGGCAGCTTCTTCAGACTCGCATCGCTCCAATTAAATGAAATGCAATGAATAAAAAACTTTCTTCATCTCATTTCTTTATTCCTGTCGTCATTTCATTAATCTCTACCTTTCTCTTTTTGACTCTGATGAAAGGATATCCCAAAACCAGCTGTAATACTTTCAATCTTGGGTAAATTTTCAGATTAACACCCGCACGACTTTCACTAGGGTGTTAGGGTCAGGGCTTTAGCAATGGCTCGATAACGAACGGCGGTGAATATAAAGATCCTCACCCGGGAACGAAATAAAAACATTCCATTTTCAGTCATAACTTCCAGTAAAATGTATATATATGTATATATATAATGATTTTTTAAAAATGGAATCTCACGTTTCTGGTTCTGGACGATGCGATTCTCCAAAAAAATTTTCAACAAATTTCACTTACACCACCCACTCACCCCATCTTATTTTTCACTTTTCCTAGAATTTTTTTTTTTTTTTGCCGAATCACATAGAAAAATACGAAGATTACGATTCTGATAAACTTGATACCTCTGCAGTTATTTCTACTTAATTCCTCACCTTTACCTATCTAGCAATTGACTATGGGGCTGCTACAGCAGTCATTGGATATGACACCTTCATGAATCACCTGGATCACAATATGGGTGACTAGACTATAGCCGACACTGCCAGATATTTTAAGCAGCTCTGCTGTGATTCCTGAAGGGTCTGGGGCTTTCCCTGTCTTCACACCCTGAACTACTTTATCTACCAAGGTACTGTCAATTTGAATAGCTGGTCCCTCTGTTGGGGACCAGCGATGACAGTTACTTGTGGATATATGCATAACTGGAAGGACAAATCCCTCTTTGGCTTTAGTTAATATGTATATATCCGTGTACACTGTGGGTACCCACAGTGTACAAGGATATAAACGAGGTAGGACCACTAAGGTTAAGGGAAGATAATGATGAAAACACAAGAAAGACCAAATCAATGTGACTTAAAATTTTTATTCATTATTCCAATTCTTTTATTCTCCCAACAAATTCCACAAAAGTCCAGCACAATCCTCTTCAAAAATCAAAGTCATTGCTGTGTTGATATATTTGGATATATACATGATACTAAAGTTGATATTCATGAATTTCATGTTGACATTCATGAAATAAAGCCTGTCTTTTAGCAGACAAAATATTCATAATTGTTGCTATGTTGTAATAAATTTTCATATTGATTCTGTTACACCTGTATGAATAGTCAAATGTCTACTTAAGTGACCTTTTTGAGGGAATGATTTACCACAGATATCACAATGATATGGCTTCTCTCCTGTATGAAGACGTTTGTGAATAGTCAACTGACTATTATAAGAGAATGATTTACCACAGATATCACAATGATATGGCTTCTCTCCTGTGTGTGTACGTTTGTGTTTAGTTAAGTTACTACTTTCAGAGAATGATTTACCACAGATATCACAATAATATGGCTTGTCTCCTGTATGCATAAGTTTGTGTCTAGTTAAGCCACTACTTTGAGGGAATGATTTACCACAGATATCACAATGATATGGCTTCTCTCCTGTATGAAGACGTTTGTGAATAGTCAACTGACTATTATAAGAGAATGATTTACCACAGATATCACAATGATATGGCTTCTCTCCTGTGTGTGTACGTTTGTGTTTAGTTAAGTCACTTCTTTGAGAGAATGATTTACCACAGATATCACAATGATATGGCTTCTCTCCTGTGTGTGTACGTTTGTGACAAGTCAAATGACTACTTGAAGAGTATAATTTACCACAGATATCACAATGATATGGCTTCTCTCCTGTATGTGTAAGTTTGTGTTTAGACAACTGACCGTTCTGAGAGAATGATTTGCCACAAATATCACAATGATAGGGCTTCTCTCCTGTATGTGTCATTTTGTGTGTGGTCAAGGTACAAGTTTGAGAGAATGATTTACCACAAATATCACAATGATATGGCTTCTCTCCTGTATGTGTAAGTTTGTGTTTAGTTAAATTACCATTCCGAGAGAAAGATTTACCACAAATATCACAATGATAGGGTTTCTCTCCTGTATGCATAAGTTTGTGTCTAGTGAAGGTACCAATTAGAGAAAATGATTTACCACAGATTTTGCAATGATATGGCTTCTCTCCTGTATGTATACGTTTGTGTTCAGGCAAGTCACAACTTCTAGAGAATGATTTACCACATATGTCACAATGATATGGCTTCTCTCCTGTATGAACACGTTTGTGAATAGTCAACTGACTATTCCAAGTGTATGATTTACCACAGATATTACAATGATAAGGTTTCTCTCTTGTATAAGGGTTTTTTGGTGTAGTTAAATGATTCATCGTGAGAGAATAATTCGTCATACATATCACAAAGATAGCATTTTTTTCATTTCTATGAATATATTTTTGTTCAGTTGAGTCTCTATTTTCAGGGAATAATTTAATGTTGTTTCTTTATCTGAGATCTTATTTAATATGTAAATCAGGATGTGAAAACTGTCCACTCCTTTGTAAAGTTATCCAAGCTTAATTAACCTGTAAAGCAATCACCTCCTCTATATTCCAGACAGCAAAGACTTGAAACTGTTGCTGTTAATTCCATCGTCCAGAAGAAATATTTCGCAGTATTTTGTCATAGACTTTCTTCAGATAAAGAGGTTGATGTATTGATGAATGCTCCTTATAAATATATCGTCTTCCTTTAGTCAATAAAAGTTGATGAAAATATCAAAGGCACATCTGAATGAAGAAATTTCTTTTCTGTCAACAGGATGTGATATTCTGAAATAGAAAAAGAAACTAAGATAAAGAAGACAGTTAAATGACATAACAAATCAAGATTGCAAATATTCTTTTCTAATCTAGGCACAAGGCCCAAAATTTGTGGGGAGGGGCGAGACAATTAGATCGACTCCAGTATGAAACTGGTACTCAGTTTATCGACCTCGTAAAGATGTACATAAAGACAGACGACACTGTCATTTATTTAATGTGGATTACATAAGAATTAAAAATCAAAGAACTTTCAAAACAATAATAAACGAAGTGGTAACGCTGTCTGGACAAAAAACATTTTAGTCAATGTGTATTAAAACAATATCTTTTACATACCTACTAAAATGACTGGATATATAGATCACAGGATGTACAAGACCTACGCTGCAAAACAGTTTTGTTCTTTAGCAATTTTTCACACCAAAATTTTAAGTGCTTAACAAGTAGACTTCGATTTCTTGTGGAGAGAGAGAAGGAGAGAGTGAATGAGCAAAGGTATGTTTTGTCTTCACACCCTGAACTGCTTTATCTACCAACGTACTGTCAATTTGATTAGCTGGTCCCTCTGTTGGGGACCAGCGATGACAGTTACTTGTGGATATATGCATAACTGGAAGGACAAATCCCTCTTTGGCTTTAGTTAATATGTATATATCCGTGTACACTGTGGGTACATAAATGAGCTATCCATGGCTCCAATTGATGTTTTACTATTTAAACGAGGTAGGACCACTAAGGATAAAGGAAGATGATGACGAAAACACAAGAAAGACCAAATCAATGTCACTTAAAATTTTTATTCATTATTCCCATTCTTTTCTTCTCTCCCAACAAATTCCTCAAAAGTCCAGCACTATCCCTCTCTCTCTTTCGGAGAGGCACAGGCACATACACAGACATGTACACACATGGCATTAACTTCCGCCTACCAAATTCAATCACAAAGCTTCGGTCGGCCCGGGGTTATAGCAAAAGACACTCGCCCAAGGTGCCCCGCGATTGGACTGAAACTGAAACCTTGTAGCTGGGAAGCAAGCTTCTTAACCACACAGCCATCTCTTCAAAAATCAAAGTCATCGCTGTGTTGATATATTTGGATATATACATGATACTAAAGTTGATATTCATGAATTTCATGTTGACGTTCATGAAACTGAAGTTGATAACATCAAGCTTGAGGAGGAATAAAGCCTGTCTTTTAGCAGACAAAATATTCATACTTGTTGCTATTTTGTAATAAATTTTGATATTGATTCTGTTACACCTGTGTATGAATAGTCAAATATCTACTTAAGTTACCTTTTTGAGGGAATGATTTACCACAGTTGTCACAATGATACGGCTTCTCTCCTGTATGGACACGTTTGTGAATAGTCAACTGACTATGTCCAGAGAATGATTTACCGCAGATATCACAATGACATGGCTTCTCTCCTGTATGTGTACGTTTGTGCTTAGTTAAGTAATTACTATCAAAGAATGATTTACCACAGATATCACAATGGTATGGTCTTTCTCCAGTATGAATACGTTTGTGACGAGTCAAATGACTACTTTCAGAATATGATTTACCACAGATGTCACAATGATACTGTTTCTCTCCTGTATGAGTAAGTTTGTGTCTTGTCAACGTATAACTTTGAGAGAATGATTTACCACAAATATCGCAATGATATGGCTTCTCTCCTGTATGTGTAAGATTGTGTTTAGTCAAATGACCACTTTGAGAGAATGATTTACCACAGATATTACAACGATATGGCTTCTCTCCTGTATGCGTAAATTTGTGTTTAGTCAAGGTGCTAGTTAGAGAGAATGATTTACCACATATATCACAATGATATGGCTTCTCTCCTGTATGTCTACGTCTGTGCTTAGTTAAGTCACTATTTTCGAAGAATGATTTACCACAGATATCACAATGATATGGCTTATCTCCTCTATGTCTACGTTTGTGCTTAGTTAAGTAAATACTATCACAGAATGATTTACCACAAATATCACAACGATATGGCTTCTCTGCTGTATGTCTAAGCTTGTGTCTAGTCAACGTAGAACTCTCAGAGAATGATTTACCACAAATGTCACAATGATATGGCTTCTCTCCTGTATGAACACCTTTGTGAATAGTCAACTGACTATTACAATTGTATGATTTACCACAGATTTCACAATGGTATGGCTTCTCACCTGTATGTGTAAGTTTGTGTTTCGTCAAGTTACTAGTTAGAGAGAATGATTTACCACAAATATCACAATGATAGGGCTTCACTCCTGCATGCGTAACTTTGTGTTTAGTCAAGGTACTAGTTAGAGAGAATGATTTACCACAAATGTCACAATGATAGGGCTTCTCTCCCGTATGTGTGCGAATGTGCTTAGTTAAGTAACTACTATGAGAGAATGATTTATCACAGATGTCACAATGATATGGCTTCTCTCCTGTATGAACGCGTTTGTGAATAGTCAACTGAGTATTTCCAGAGAATGATTTACCGCAGATATCACAATGATATGGCTTCTCTCCTGTATGTGTACGTTTGTGTTTAGTTAAGTTACTACTTTGAGAGAATGATTTACCACAGGTATTGCAATGATATGGTCTTTCTTCAGTATGAATACGTTTGTGGCCAGTCAAATGACGACTTTCAGAGAATGATTTATCACAGATGTCACAATGATATGGCTTCTCTCCTGTATGAACGCGTTTGTGAATAGTCAACTGAGTATTTCCAGAGAATGATTTACCGCAGATATCACAATGATATGGCTTCTCACCTGTATGTCTACGTTTGTGCTTAGTTAAGTAACTACTACGAGAGAATGATTTACCACATACATCGCAATGATACGACTTCTCTCCTGTATGTGTATCTTTGTATGCTGTCACGGCACCACTATGACAGAATGACGGTTTCTCACCTGTATTGGGGTTTTTCCCTTGAGTTAAATCATTCATCATGGGAGGGGAATTTCTCATACATATCACAAAGATAGTGCTTATTTCATTTCTAAGAGTTTGTTTGTGTTCAGTTGTGTCGCTATTTTCAGGGAATAATTGAATGCCGTTTCTTTCCTCTGAGATTTTGTTTAATATGTAAGTCAGGAGGTGAAGACTATCCACGCCTTTGTAAAGTTATCCAAGCTTAATTAACCTGTAAAGCAATCACCTCCTCTATATTGCAGACAGCAAAGACTTGAAATTGTTGCTGCTAATTCCATCGTCCAGAAGAAATATTTCGCAGTATTTTGTCATAGACTTTCTTCATATAAAGAGGTTGACGTATTGATGAATGCTCCTTATAAATATATCGTCTTCGTTTAGTCAATAAAAGTTGATGAAAATATCAAAGCACATCTGAATGAAGAAATTTCTTTTCTGTCAACAGGATGTGATATTCTGAAATAGAAAAAGAAACTAAGATAAAGAAGACAGTTAAATGACATAACAAATCAAGATTGCAAATATTCTTTTCTACTCTACTAACAAGGCCCAAAATTTGTGGGGAGGGGCGAGACAATTAGATCGACCGCAGTATGCAACTGGTACTCAATTTATCGACCTCGTAAAGATGAACATAAAGACAGCGGAGACTGTCATTTATTTAATGTCAATGTTTCCAGTGGTCAGAATCCATTGAAGCATGGAAAGATTTACTGCCTGACACGAAACTGTGCCGATGGCACGTAATAAGCAGCATTTGAGTGTGGTTGCCTAGGCAGCAGAAGATGAACGGTTGTTTCCGCGACGACTCGACGGTTCACTTCGGATATCTCCGTGACCTTCGTTACGGCTGCTAAAACGGGAGGAGGAGAAGAAAGCTAACAGGTTGTGTGTGCGTGCCTGTTCTTGTCTGTGTGTGTGTGTGTGCCTGCTTGTTCTTGTCTCTGTGTGTGTGCGTGTTTAAGCACGCACAGACGCACAGAGGCAGACACACACACACAGGAACTAGCACACACGCACGCACGCACAACGCATTAGCTTTCTTCTCCCCCTTCCATTTCAGCAATTGTTAGGTAGATGTGTCTGCGTGTGTGCTTAATCTAGCCTCCGTGTCCGTGCTGCTTTTTGCTTCTGTGTCTGTGTGTCCGTACCGCTTTTTGCCTCTGTGTCTGTGTGCGTGCTTGTTCTTGTCTCTGTGTCTGCGTGTGCGTGTGTGCTTAATCTAGCCTCTGTGTCTGTGTGTCCGTTCCTGTTCTTTCCTTTGTGTCCGTGTGCGTGCTTGTTCTTGTCTCTGTGTCTGCGTGTGCGTGTGTGCTTGTTCTTGCCTCTGCGTCTGCGTGTGCGTGTGTGCTTAATCTAGCCTCTGTGTCTGTGTGTCCGTTCCTGTTCTTTCCTATGTGTCTGTGTGCGTGCTTGTTCTTGCCTCTGTGTCTGCGTGTGCGTGTGTGCTTAATCTAGCCTCTGTGTCTGTGTGTCCGTTCCTGTTCTTTCCTATGTGTCTGTGTGTGTGCTTGTTCTTGCCTCTGTGTCTGCGTGTGCGTGTGCGTGATATTTCCCTTGATGCGATTGTATTTCTTCAATTCTCGACTGTTTGGATCCATTCCAGTTTTTGTATTTATCCTGTTCCGTCAAGAACTTGCCTTCCACTTAATTCCAATTTTCACCAGATTATTCTAGCAAAGTCTATTAATATATTCTACTGGCAGCTTCTTCAGACTCGCATCGCTCCAATTAAATGAAATGCAATGAATAAAAAACTTTCTTCATCTCATTTCTTTATTCCTGTCGTCATTTCATTAATCTCTACCTTTCTCTTTTTGACTCTGATGAAAGGATATCCCAAAACCAGCTGTAATACTTTCAATCTTGGGTAAATTTTCAGATTAACACCCGCACGACTTTCACTAGGGTGTTAGGGTCAGGGCTTTAGCAATGGCTCGATAACGAACGGCGGTGAATATAAAGATCCTCACCCGGGAACGAAATAAAAACATTCCATTTTCAGTCATAACTTCCAGTAAAATGTATATATATGTATATATATAATGATTTTTTAAAAATGGAATCTCACGTTTCTGGTTCTGGACGATGCGATTCTCCAAAAAAATTTTCAACAAATTTCACTTACACCACCCACTCACCCCATCTTATTTTTCACTTTTCCTAGAATTTTTTTTTTTTTTTGCCGAATCACATAGAAAAATACGAAGATTACGATTCTGATAAACTTGATACCTCTGCAGTTATTTCTACTTAATTCCTCACCTTTACCTATCTAGCAATTGACTATGGGGCTGCTACAGCAGTCATTGGATATGACACCTTCATGAATCACCTGGATCACAATATGGGTGACTAGACTATAGCCGACACTGCCAGATATTTTAAGCAGCTCTGCTGTGATTCCTGAAGGGTCTGGGGCTTTCCCTGTCTTCACACCCTGAACTACTTTATCTACCAAGGTACTGTCAATTTGAATAGCTGGTCCCTCTGTTGGGGACCAGCGATGACAGTTACTTGTGGATATATGCATAACTGGAAGGACAAATCCCTCTTTGGCTTTAGTTAATATGTATATATATCCGTGTACACTGTGGGTACCCACAGTGTACAAGGATATAAACGAGGTAGGACCACTAAGGTTAAGGGAAGATAATGATGAAAACACAAGAAAGACCAAATCAATGTGACTTAAAATTTTTATTCATTATTCCAATTCTTTTATTCTCCCAACAAATTCCACAAAAGTCCAGCACAATCCTCTTCAAAAATCAAAGTCATTGCTGTGTTGATATATTTGGATATATACATGATACTAAAGTTGATATTCATGAATTTCATGTTGACATTCATGAAATAAAGCCTGTCTTTTAGCAGACAAAATATTCATAATTGTTGCTATGTTGTAATAAATTTTCATATTGATTCTGTTACACCTGTATGAATAGTCAAATGTCTACTTAAGTGACCTTTTTGAGGGAATGATTTACCACAGATATCACAATGATATGGCTTCTCTCCTGTATGAAGACGTTTGTGAATAGTCAACTGACTATTATAAGAGAATGATTTACCACAGATATCACAATGATATGGCTTCTCTCCTGTGTGTGTACGTTTGTGTTTAGTTAAGTTACTACTTTCAGAGAATGATTTACCACAGATATCACAATAATATGGCTTGTCTCCTGTATGCATAAGTTTGTGTCTAGTTAAGCCACTACTTTGAGGGAATGATTTACCACAGATATCACAATGATATGGCTTCTCTCCTGTATGAAGACGTTTGTGAATAGTCAACTGACTATTATAAGAGAATGATTTACCACAGATATCACAATGATATGGCTTCTCTCCTGTGTGTGTACGTTTGTGTTTAGTTAAGTCACTTCTTTGAGAGAATGATTTACCACAGATATCACAATGATATGGCTTCTCTCCTGTGTGTGTACGTTTGTGACAAGTCAAATGACTACTTGAAGAGTATAATTTACCACAGATATCACAATGATATGGCTTCTCTCCTGTATGTGTAAGTGTGTGTTTAGACAACTGACCGTTCTGAGAGAATGATTTGCCACAAATATCACAATGATAGGGCTTCTCTCCTGTATGTGTCATTTTGTGTGTGGTCAAGGTACAAGTTTGAGAGAATGATTTACCACAAATATCACAATGATATGGCTTCTCTCCTGTATGTGTAAGTTTGTGTTTAGTTAAATTACCATTCCGAGAGAAAGATTTACCACAAATATCACAATGATAGGGTTTCTCTCCTGTATGCATAAGTTTGTGTCTAGTGAAGGTACCAATTAGAGAAAATGATTTACCACAGATTTTGCAATGATATGGCTTCTCTCCTGTATGTATACGTTTGTGTTCAGGCAAGTCACAACTTCTAGAGAATGATTTACCACATATGTCACAATGATATGGCTTCTCTCCTGTATGAACACGTTTGTGAATAGTCAACTGACTATTCCAAGTGTATGATTTACCACAGATATTACAATGATAAGGTTTCTCTCTTGTATAAGGGTTTTTTGGTGTAGTTAAATGATTCATCGTGAGAGAATAATTCGTCATACATATCACAAAGATAGCATTTTTTTCATTTCTATGAATATATTTTTGTTCAGTTGAGTCTCTATTTTCAGGGAATAATTTAATGTTGTTTCTTTATCTGAGATCTTATTTAATATGTAAATCAGGATGTGAAAACTGTCCACTCCTTTGTAAAGTTATCCAAGCTTAATTAACCTGTAAAGCAATCACCTCCTCTATATTCCAGACAGCAAAGACTTGAAACTGTTGCTGTTAATTCCATCGTCCAGAAGAAATATTTCGCAGTATTTTGTCATAGACTTTCTTCAGATAAAGAGGTTGATGTATTGATGAATGCTCCTTATAAATATATCGTCTTCCTTTAGTCAATAAAAGTTGATGAAAATATCAAAGGCACATCTGAATGAAGAAATTTCTTTTCTGTCAACAGGATGTGATATTCTGAAATAGAAAAAGAAACTAAGATAAAGAAGACAGTTAAATGACATAACAAATCAAGATTGCAAATATTCTTTTCTAATCTAGGCACAAGGCCCAAAATTTGTGGGGAGGGGCGAGACAATTAGATCGACTCCAGTATGAAACTGGTACTCAGTTTATCGACCTCGTAAAGATGTACATAAAGACAGACGACACTGTCATTTATTTAATGTGGATTACATAAGAATTAAAAATCAAAGAACTTTCAAAACAATAATAAACGAAGTGGTAACGCTGTCTGGACAAAAAACATTTTAGTCAATGTGTATTAAAACAATATCTTTTACATACCTACTAAAATGACTGGATATATAGATCACAGGATGTACAAGACCTACGCTGCAAAACAGTTTTGTTCTTTAGCAATTTTTCACACCAAAATTTTAAGTGCTTAACAAGTAGACTTCGATTTCTTGTGGAGAGAGAGAAGGAGAGAGTGAATGAGCAAAGGTATGTTTTGTCTTCACACCCTGAACTGCTTTATCTACCAACGTACTGTCAATTTGATTAGCTGGTCCCTCTGTTGGGGACCAGCGATGACAGTTACTTGTGGATATATGCATAACTGGAAGGACAAATCCCTCTTTGGCTTTAGTTAATATGTATATATCCGTGTACACTGTGGGTACATAAATGAGCTATCCATGGCTCCAATTGATGTTTTACTATTTAAACGAGGTAGGACCACTAAGGATAAAGGAAGATGATGATGAAAACACAAGAAAGACCAAATCAATGTCACTTAAAATTTTTATTCATTATTCCCATTCTTTTCTTCTCTCCCAACAAATTCCTCAAAAGTCCAGCACTATCCCTCTCTCTCTTTCGGAGAGGCACAGGCACATACACAGACATGTACACACATGGCATTAACTTCCGCCTACCAAATTCAATCACAAAGCTTCGGTCGGCCCGGGGTTATAGCAAAAGACACTCGCCCAAGGTGCCCCGCGATTGGACTGAAACTGAAACCTTGTAGCTGGGAAGCAAGCTTCTTAACCACACAGCCATCTCTTCAAAAATCAAAGTCATCGCTGTGTTGATATATTTGGATATATACATGATACTAAAGTTGATATTCATGAATTTCATGTTGACGTTCATGAAACTGAAGTTGATAACATCAAGCTTGAGGAGGAATAAAGCCTGTCTTTTAGCAGACAAAATATTCATACTTGTTGCTATTTTGTAATAAATTTTGATATTGATTCTGTTACACCTGTGTATGAATAGTCAAATATCTACTTAAGTTACCTTTTTGAGGGAATGATTTACCACAGTTGTCACAATGATACGGCTTCTCTCCTGTATGGACACGTTTGTGAATAGTCAACTGACTATGTCCAGAGAATGATTTACCGCAGATATCACAATGACATGGCTTCTCTCCTGTATGTGTACGTTTGTGCTTAGTTAAGTAATTACTATCAAAGAATGATTTACCACAGATATCACAATGGTATGGTCTTTCTCCAGTATGAATACGTTTGTGACGAGTCAAATGACTACTTTCAGAATATGATTTACCACAGATGTCACAATGATACTGTTTCTCTCCTGTATGAGTAAGTTTGTGTCTTGTCAACGTATAACTTTGAGAGAATGATTTACCACAAATATCGCAATGATATGGCTTCTCTCCTGTATGTGTAAGATTGTGTTTAGTCAAATGACCACTTTGAGAGAATGATTTACCACAGATATTACAACGATATGGCTTCTCTCCTGTATGCGTAAATTTGTGTTTAGTCAAGGTGCTAGTTAGAGAGAATGATTTACCACATATATCACAATGATATGGCTTCTCTCCTGTATGTCTACGTCTGTGCTTAGTTAAGTCACTATTTTCGAAGAATGATTTACCACAGATATCACAATGATATGGCTTATCTCCTCTATGTCTACGTTTGTGCTTAGTTAAGTAAATACTATCACAGAATGATTTACCACAAATATCACAACGATATGGCTTCTCTGCTGTATGTCTAAGCTTGTGTCTAGTCAACGTAGAACTCTCAGAGAATGATTTACCACAAATGTCACAATGATATGGCTTCTCTCCTGTATGAACACCTTTGTGAATAGTCAACTGACTATTACAATTGTATGATTTACCACAGATTTCACAATGGTATGGCTTCTCACCTGTATGTGTAAGTTTGTGTTTCGTCAAGTTACTAGTTAGAGAGAATGATTTACCACAAATATCACAATGATAGGGCTTCACTCCTGCATGCGTAACTTTGTGTTTAGTCAAGGTACTAGTTAGAGAGAATGATTTACCACAAATGTCACAATGATAGGGCTTCTCTCCCGTATGTGTGCGAATGTGCTTAGTTAAGTAACTACTATGAGAGAATGATTTATCACAGATGTCACAATGATATGGCTTCTCTCCTGTATGAACGCGTTTGTGAATAGTCAACTGAGTATTTCCAGAGAATGATTTACCGCAGATATCACAATGATATGGCTTCTCTCCTGTATGTGTACGTTTGTGTTTAGTTAAGTTACTACTTTGAGAGAATGATTTACCACAGGTATTGCAATGATATGGTCTTTCTTCAGTATGAATACGTTTGTGGCCAGTCAAATGACGACTTTCAGAGAATGATTTATCACAAATATCACAATGGTATGGCTTCTCACCTGTATGTCTACGTTTGTGCTTAGTTAAGTAACTACTACGAGAGAATGATTTACCACATACATCGCAATGATACGACTTCTCTCCTGTATGTGTATCTTTGTATGCTGTCACGGCACCACTATGACAGAATGACGGTTTCTCACCTGTATTGGGGTTTTTCCCTTGAGTTAAATCATTCATCATGGGAGGGGAATTTCTCATACATATCACAAAGATAGTGCTTATTTCATTTCTAAGAGTTTGTTTGTGTTCAGTTGTGTCGCTATTTTCAGGGAATAATTGAATGCCGTTTCTTTCCTCTGAGATTTTGTTTAATATGTAAGTCAGGAGGTGAAGACTATCCACGCCTTTGTAAAGTTATCCAAGCTTAATTAACCTGTAAAGCAATCACCTCCTCTATATTGCAGACAGCAAAGACTTGAAATTGTTGCTGCTAATTCCATCGTCCAGAAGAAATATTTCGCAGTATTTTGTCATAGACTTTCTTCATATAAAGAGGTTGACGTATTGATGAATGCTCCTTATAAATATATCGTCTTCGTTTAGTCAATAAAAGTTGATGAAAATATCAAAGCACATCTGAATGAAGAAATTTCTTTTCTGTCAACAGGATGTGATATTCTGAAATAGAAAAAGAAACTAAGATAAAGAAGACAGTTAAATGACATAACAAATCAAGATTGCAAATATTCTTTTCTACTCTAATAACAAGGCCCAAAATTTGTGGGGAGGGGCGAGACAATTAGATCGACTCCTGTATGAAACTGGTACTCAGTTTATCGACCTCGTAAAGATGAACATAAAGACAGCGGAGACTGTCATTTATTTAATGTCAATGTTTCCAGTGGTCAGAATCCATTGAAGCATGGAAAGATTTACTGCCTGACACGAAACTGTGCCGATGGCACGTAATAAGCAGCATTTGAGTGTGGTTGCCTAGGCAGCAGAAGATGAACGGTTGTTTCCGTGACGACTCGACGGTTCACTTCGGATATCTCCGTGACCTTCGTTACGGCTGCTAAAACGGGAGGAGGAGAAGAAAGCTAACGGGTTGTGTGTGCGTGCCTGTTCTTGTCTGTGTGTGGGCGTACTTGTTCTTGCCTCTGTGCCTGCGTGTGCGTGTGTGCTTGTTCTTGCCTCTGTGTCTGTGTGTCCGTTCCTGTTCTTACCTCTGTGTCTGTGTCAGTGCTTGTTCTTGCCTCTGTGTCTGCGTGTGCGTGTGTGCTTAATCTAGCATCTGTGTCCGTGCTGCTTTTTGCCTCTGTGTCTGTGTGTCCGTTCCTGTTCTTACCTCTGTGTGTGTGTGCGTGCTTGTTCTTGCCTCTGTGTCTGTGTGTGCTTGTTCTTGCCTCTGTGTCTGCGTGTGCGTGTGTGCTTGTTCTTGCATCTGTGTGCCCCGGAAATGAAAATCCAAAAAATATACGGAAATGGGTTTAAAACAATGTGTAGGAAACGATTATGAAAAAAGAAAGGTGCACAAAGCAATAAGAGGGTGGGGAAATGATGTTATAAGAGAAAAGAAATTCAGTTAATAAAAGTTATAGAATCGAGGGATTTTTGTGTCTCATAACTTTCTTTCTCCTTTTGTCCCCTAATGGTCGCTGTCACTGCGTTTTCACCTACTCCCTTCTTCGATAATAGAATTCGTTGGAAGTCTGTGATATCTATTCTAGCTATTGGTGAAATAGAAGAGGTTAGAAGAGTCAAGTGGCGAAGGCATTCTATTGCTTAGCTAAGGCATCTGGCAAATTTAACCGCTGTCACAGAAAAACTATTGTTTTCACATAAGAAAAGATCTTTTGAAGTGTTAATTGAAATTTGGCTATCTTTTTTTAAGAAATGCAATTTTGAAGGGGAGGTGCGAAAGTGCATCAGCCCCTTTCTTCACACGTATTTTAAGATGACATTTTATAGAGTGTGGAATACATAAGAATGAAAAATCAAAGAACTTTGAAAACGAAGTGGTAACAAACCATTTTAGTCAATGTGTATTAAAACAATATCTTTTACATACCTACTAAAATGACTGGATATATAGATCACAGGATGTATAAGACCTAAGCTGCAAAACAGTTTTGTTCTTTAGCAATGTTTCACGCCAAAATTTTAACTGCGAAACTCTCATTCTACTAATTAATTACGCCGTTTTTCTCTCCATTTTACCAATTAATTTGCTTTATCTCACATCTAACTATCGATCATCAATTTTTATAAACAATCGATAATATTGATGAATGCTCCTTATAAATATATCGTCTTCCTTTAGTCAATAAATGTTGATGAAAATATCAAAGGCACATCTGAATGAAGAAATTTCTTTTCTGTCAACAGGATGTGATATTCTGAAATAGAAAAAGAAACTAAGATAAAGAAGACAGTTAAATGACATAACAAATCAAGATTGCAAATATTCTTTTCTACTTTACTAACAAGGCCCAAAATTTGTGGGGAGGGGCGAGACAATTAGATCGACCGCAGTATGCAACTGGTACTCAATTTATCGACCTCGTAAAGATGAACATAAAGACAGCGGAGACTGTCATTTATTTAATGTCAATGTTTCCAGTGGTCAGAATCCATTGAAGCATGGAAAGATTTACTGCCTGACACGA
>NW_028315384.1:0-87879 GCF_046866305.1 Octopus bimaculoides
ATTTACGTTGACGTAAACACACCAGCATCGGTTGTCAAGCGATGTTGGGAGGTGGGGACAAACAGACACACAAACATATACACACACATACATATATACAACGGGCTTCTTTCAGTTTCCGCCTACCAAATCCACTCCTTACGGTCTTTATTTCTTTCTCTGTCTTATTTCTTTGACCGGTTTCAGTCAGTATTTGTATCCGCCATCACTTGTTTACAACCCCAGGACCAGACATTTTATTTTCTTTTCGATAATTTATTAAGTTTGATTCGTTCGACGAAAACCGTTCCCAGGGAACACGTCTGTGGAATGCACAGCCACTTAAACATTAATTTCACCGTGCCCCAGTCCACTTACCTGGCAAAAATCACTTACACCTGTAATTCAAAGGGACCGGCCTTGTCACATTGTATTTCTTTGTAAATTACGTGAAGAAGACGTGTCTGCGGAGTACTGAGCCACTTGCATGCTAATTTTCTGTTGATTGAATTGTAATCGATATGTCACTTTCGCTTCATACTGTTTTATTGACCTTGAAAAATAAAGCTGACAAATATATACACATACATTACTAGATTCATAATATATACACACAAGCACATACATTACTAGATTCATAATATATACATACAAGCACATACATTACTAGATTCATAATATATACACATACATACATTACTCGATTCATAATATATACACACACACACACACACACACATTACTAGATTCATAATATATACACACAAGCACATACATTACTAGATTCATAATATATACACACAAGCACATACATTACTAGATTCATAATATATACACACAAGCACATACATTACTAGATTCATAATATATACACATACATACATTACTCGATTCATAATATATATACACACACACACACATTACTAGATTCATAATATATACACACAAGTACATACATTACTCGATTCATAATATATACACACACACATTACTCCATTCATAATACACACACACCTTACTAGATTCATAATATATACACACACACACTACTAGATTCATAATATATACATTACTCGATTCATAATATATACACACAAGTACATACATTACTCGATTCATAATATATACACATACATACATTACTCGATTCATAATATATACACACACACATTACTCCATTCATAATACACACACACCTTACTAGATTCATAATATACATACACTACTAGATTCATAATATATACACACACACTCTCACTACTAGATTTATAATATATACACACAAGCATATACATTACTCGATTCATAATATTTACACACACACACACACACATTACTAGATTCATAATATATACACACAAGCACATACATTACTCAATTCATAATATATACACATACATTACTAGATTCATAATATATACATTACTAGATTCATAATATATACATACATAACTCGATTCATAATATATGCACACACGTTACTCGATTCATAATATGTACACACACCTTACTAGATTCATAATATATACACACACATAGATCACTAGGTTCATAATATACACACACAAGCACACACATTACTCGATTCATAATATATACACATATATTACGCTATTCATAATATATACACATACATTACTCGATTCATAATATATACACATACATAGATCACTAGGTTCATAATATACACACATTACTACTTGATTCATAATATATACACATACATTACTAGACATTGTAGACACTAAATTATCATACTTAAATGTTGTAGAAACTTGAAAAATAAAGCTGACAAAGCCAGGATTCGAAATCACAACGTAGATATAGTTTTATTTTATTTATCTCTTGACCACCAAACAGAATGGAAATTGCAGAGAGTTACCTCCCTTGAAACCAACGCGACAAGATCCAATTGTTCCCTAAGCGAAGCATTTCCAAAATGTAATATTTATTTAATTATCGTAATTAAAAATATTATTTAATTACCTGGAAATAAAAATAAAAATAATAAAAAATGTGTAGGAAACCCGGTGTCTTTCCGATAACCAGAAAATCGAAAAATACGGGAGGAGTATGTTTAAAAAACAAAAAAAACGACGCCATTATAAGGCCCCCCCCCCCTTAAAAAATTTTCCGGGTTTTGACACTTTAGCGACATCGATTCCCCAGATTTTCTCCAGAAAATTTTCGAGATTTGATGTCGCTAAAGTGTCAAAACCCGGAAAAATTTTTAAAGGGGGGGGGGGCCTTATAATGGCGTCGTTTTTTTTGTTTTTAGCTACTCCTCACCTATTGGTTATACTATAAACATTATCGATTTGACATTATTACCTTCCGCGCGTCCCACGATGGGATTTTCTGGATTAAGACGTGTTTTCTTCTTCCTGTTGCAGTCGATTCTTCTTCTTTGCATAATTTTTGTGGTTTTTATTTTATTTATTCAACAAAAAACATCTTTAAATGATTTTTTTTATTCGAGAAAAACATATTTTCGATGATAAAAAAGACTATGTAGACATTCTTTTATTTGTTTTCAGTCAATTGACTGCAGCCATGCTCAGTCAAACCAATTCGACCCCAGGACATACACTTTGTAAGTCTAGTACCGTCTCTTTTTGCTAAACATACCAACATTGGTTGCCAAGCGATGGTGGAGAGACAAACATACACATAGATACGACAGGCTTCCTCCAGGCCTTAATTCGCCTGAGGCTATAAGTAGAAGACACTTTCCCATCGCTTGACAACCAATGTTGGTGTGTTTACGTCCCCCATAACTTAGCAGTTTAACAAGAGACCAATAGAATAATAAGTACTAGGCTTCAGAAGTCCCAGGGTTGATTTGCTCCAACATGGCCACAGTCAAAATAATTCACTACAGCTAGAATCCTTTTGTCCAAAGACGAAAGGGATCAGGACCACACAGCAGGTGGACCCACCAGTCAAATAAAAAAGACAAACACTGTAAGTGGGAGGGTCAATACTTTTTTTTTTTTTTCCTCTCAAAATAGAGTTGAAATTGAAATGATGAAGGTAGAAGGAAGAGGTATGTATACATGATAGAAGGGGGGAGTGATTGGCATGGAGTGGATGGGAGGAAAAGGACCCTTGACCACTAGTTGCTTCTGCTGTCACCTTCCATCAACCACTTACTAAGGTGCACTTAGACATCCACTAAGCCAAACTGCTGTTACTACCACCACAACCAGTTACTATGGTAATGATCCAAGTTGTTAATGGTTACAACAGCTTCTGCTGTGCTTCACACTACAACTACTAACCTCTCCCTCGCTAGATATAGTGACCAATCAACCCTTCCGTTCTAATTGCTTTGAATAAAGAATGAAAAAAAAAACAATACATTAAAATGCTAGATATTCCCCTCTAAGACGAGATGGCCATGGTTGGAACACTGCCCCAGAGTTAAAACTACCACTGACTTTTATTACAGAGAAACAAGAGATTTCAATTAAAAGTTACATCCATAACGAGAAAAGAAGTAATTAAGTATGAAGGTTCATTTGAAGAGAACGAACCCAACAAAGGTAAATTAAATGAGAAAAAAGGTTTAGAAATTAAAATAAATTGCAATAGTGGGGGGACAACCTTGGATAGGTTTCAGTGTTATTGACCTCCTCAAGCAACCAGACAATAACTAAGATCACACAAGATTTATATATATACACACAAAACGGGGTCTCTTCCTGCCAAGGGTTCCAGATGAGACTACTTCACGGCAGGTGAGAGCAGCAGTGATCAGACTCTCTCATTGACCAAATGCCACCTATCAGAGGAGGTTCCAAATAATAGTGTAGCACAGGCAACGGTGGTGCCCCAGCATGACCACAGCTTTAAATATGTTTAAAGACTAGAGATATACATGTGCAATGAAGTATGTGTGCACAGAATTTATATATCTCGCACCATGCACACACAATGTAATTCCGTGTGCACTCAAATCTCTCTATCTGTATGCAGCAGCATGTATGTACATGTGTGTGTATACAGATGCATCTTACCATCTGGCAAAAACAAGCTGTAATTCACGGAGGTCAAATAAGAGCAAAACATATCTAGAGTTGTCTACCCCGTTCGATACTTCAATAGCAAAAAAAATTATTATTTTTTGTGGTGGTGGTCATATTTCTGGGTACAGGGTGGGCCAAAAGTCACACACGAAAATATAACATCTTATACTACTATTAATCATCATTATTATTTTGTGTAACATTGAAACACTGTTGGTCGATTATTGTTTTATTTGTTTCAGTCACATGACTGCAGCCATGCTGGAGCACTGCCTCTCAGTCGAACAAATTGACTCTAGGAATTATTTTTTCTAAGCCTAGTACTTATTCTATCTCTTTTGCCAAACTGCTAAGTTACGGGGGACGTAAACACACCATCGGCTATCAAACAATGGTGGCAGGGACAGACAGACACACTCACATGTACATACACACATATATATATATATATATACACACGACGGGCTTCTTTCAGTTTCTGTTAACCAAATCCACTCGCAAGGCTTTGGTTGGCCCGAGGCTTAGTGGACACTTATTTAAAGTGCCACACAGTGGGACTGAACCAGGAACCATGTGGTTGGAAAGCAAGCTTCTTTACAACACAGCCTGCGCCTGATTAGTGCAAAGAGTCCATGCAACATGCAGTGTGCAGGACAAATACCAATGGTTGCCCCCTCCCCTACCTGTGCAAAGATCTCTGCAGGAAATTCTGCTCCTTGTACAACAAACAATAAAAAAATCTGCAAATGGTGAATGTTTCGAACCCTTGTAATCAGGATGTTGACATTTCCTAATTAGTTTTGTGTTGTAATTAACCATAAAGTGCTGTTTTTGAAATATGGGGGAGAGGGGGGTCTCAGTGTGTGACTTTGGGCCCATCCTGTATTTTGACAGATTCAAAGCTAGCAAGGGAAACAGACTTACCTACCCATAAAGCACCTTTTGTCTGACGCTCTGCCGATTCAGAGACATGACAGTAGTAGTAGTAGTAGCAGTACTTGTGGGTGGTGGTGGTCGTCGTCGTCAAAGTAGTTGTAGCAACAGAATTTAGAAAGATATTAGAAATAAGGAGGGAGGGAGGGAGGGATGAGGTGACAATCATGAGTTACCTGCCCTGAAATTATCAGATTTAAAAATGCGACTGAAATATTGTTAATAGTAAAGCTGTGGTGGTGAAAAAACAAACGAAAAAAAAAAAACAGTAACCATGACGACATTACAGACTCCCCCAACACATACATACTGAAGAGGCAGAGAGAGAGAGAGAGAGAGAAACGGGGGCAGTTATGATGGCTAAGGAACTAAATGAAGGGACAACAGACCTACCAGACTATCTAATGGGAAAACATTGAGCACACACAAACTCCCTCACTTTGGTGGGGAGAATAACGAGAGTTTAGCTTAACCTGGGGCCCAATGAGTTTGATAAGAGTAACAAGAAATCATTATTATTATTATTTTATTTCACTCCATTTTAGAAAAACTGAAACACGTCTTTGACAATTCCGGAGCACATTGGACTTGTTTTTCAGTCTGGTTGCGATGGTGCAACAAAACAGAACAGAACAGTTGTGGACATCTCCAACCAAAAGCATCGTGAGAAAAAGCAACATCGCATACAACGGCCGGTCAATTTGTCCGAGAAGTTCATGCAATACGGTGTGCCCAACACATAGCAAAGTGGACCCCTCACCACCGAGATGTCTCTGTCAGAAAGAGGCTTTAAAAAGAAAAAAAGTCCAAAGAAATTCGTGCACACATTGTCACAGGGAGTTGATATTCCTCACACAACAATGCAACGAAGAATAAAAGCTACAGACATTTGCTAATTTGTTTTGCTTTCTAATTAAATATAAATGGGTTGTTTTTGAAATGTGCAATAGAGATATTAGAGTCTTAATCTTGGCACATGACCTTTGGCCCCCCCTCAACTTGTATATATTTTTACAGAAAGACGCATGCACACACACATTTTTAAAGATGTCCCGCTCCCCAGCCCCATTATTCCAATACAACTTTGCTAAAACCTTACTGTATGGTGCGGTCAGCTACCATTTATGAAGGAAAAATATTATTACACCAAGCTGATAGTGAGAGAAAAGGACAACACCAGCACTGCCGCCACCACAGCAGAAAAGAAATTTGGCAGATGACGTCTATGTGCACGAGCGTGTCTATAAATGGTTAAGGAGAAGCAGCAAGGGGTCAGAGGTTGTGGTATGATGGGGAGGAAGAGGAGGAATAAGGAAGAAATGAAAACAGGAGGCAAGAATGTTGGAAGGGAGATTAATAAGAATAATAATTATTGTAATTTCAATAACATCATCAGTACAAATATAAGCAGGTAGCTAACTCTTCTTCTCTCAGTCTGTGTATATATGCATGCGTATATGGACATGTTGTACACGCACATACACATTTATGTAATGTATAATGTTATATATACCGACATCTATGTGGAAAAGCTGCAAAGACAAAGAAAAAAAAACCAAAAAGAAAAAAAGATTAGACAATAAAACCACAAATCCCGAAAAAGACAAAAAAAACAATACAAAATAGATAAATTCTATCCTCATTTACCATCCATTTTGTCTGCTGGCATCGGCTGGACATCTTGGGAGCAACTGGGCAAGGCCAGGAGCCACACCATATAAATAAATATATATATATATATATATATATATAAATAAATAAATAAAAAATATATATATATAAATTAATAAATACATAAATAAATAAATGAATAAATATATAAGTAAATAAATAAATTGTGTTCAGGATGCTTTTTACATTACCACCATGGAACCGGGCAAGGCCAGGAGCCACATTATTCTGGATACAAGGAAATGATCCAGAATTACAAACTGATCATCCACTAATATGTGCAACTCTATATTAAAACTTTCTTGTGTACCCAACCCAGTATTAGCCAATATACATCATTCCCAGTGGTGCATTTATTTCGAGATGCTCTGTGTTGAATAACTCAGTTATCATTCAGCCAGTTTTAGGAACAGAACGTGACTAAGGTATGGTGGGAGATTTTAATTGAGAACTTCTAAAAACAACACAACATTTGTAGTTGGAGCCAGAGCCAGTTTCAGCCGGGTTGGTAACGAAAATTCAATCTTATAATAATTCTGCTTCTTCCTCCGTTACTCAGCCCATTCGTGAGGCTGTCATGTGATTGGCTGAAGTCGGGGAGGCTGCGAGTGAAACGTGGAATTCTTTTTAACTCAGTCTTATTCCCTAGTTATTTCGTCTGACTGTAATGCCTTCTTCATGTGATTGGTTGAAGGGAAAAGTGAAGAAAAAGAGGGGAAGCATGAGAGAGAAGTCTATAAAATTGTGAATAAAGCATCATCATTTAATTCTGCTTCCCATGGACGGTTTGACTGAGGACTGGCAAGCTAAGAGGCTGCACCACGCTCAAATTGATTTGGCAAGGTTTCTACAGCTGGATGCCCTTCCAAATGCCAACCGCTTTACAGCAGGTGTGTGAAATGGGCTAAAAAGCTTGGTTCATCTGTCACATGGGTCCTCTCGCAACATTTATACTGTCCACTTAGGATACACCGACATAACCTCTGGCCAGAACCTAACGCCAATTTCCCTGAACTCTTGCGGGGTCACCATGTCTGTCCCAAGTGAAAGCCCGAAAGTAAAAGTCATACGCACTAGTTGTCCTTCTGCTCACATGTCTGTCCTACTTGCAAGGCCCCTTGACCGTTCATACGTCATCACTTACCTTATACTTCCAGCCTATCCCACCATCTTTGTCATATATTATGTGTAGTGAGAGGCTTGCTTCCCAACCACATGGTTCTGGGTTCAGTCTCACTGCGTGCCACCTTGAGCAAGTGTCTTCTGCTATAGTCTCAAGCCGACCAAAGCCTTGTGAGTGGTTTTGGTGGATGGAAACTGAAAGAAGCCCATCGAATATATATGTGTATGTGTCTCCTCATGTCTGTGTGTCTGTCTCCCATCACTGCTTGATAACTGGTGTTGGTGTTTATGCTCCTATAACCTAGCAGTTCAGCAAAGCAGACCAAAATAAGTGCTGGATTCGATTCATTCGACTAAAACAGAATTTTTCAAGGCCATCACTTAGGGGCCGGTGTCGGTTTTTTGACATCCCTATAATGTAGTGGTTTTGTAAAAGGAGATTTATAAAAAAAAGAAAGAAACACCTCCTGTGTTCATAATGTCTACATACATACACACTCACACAAACATGTATATGGGCATACACACACAAACATATATGTGCATGTACGTACTCATATGTATACACATATCCACACTCCAAACACTATTATGACAACTTACTGATTGTCCTCCAAGTAAATGCATAAACTACGGTTTAAGCAACATATTACCTGCCTCTGGACGCCCTCTTCCCATGACGGTACCCATACAGGTGATCCCCAGGAGTGCCTCCGGATTTAAACATCCCCTGGTTGCTTGGATGCTTCAGACTACCCCTGAAGGATCGAGGCAAACCTACCACTTACCTATATATATATATATACATATATATATATGTACATACATACATACATGTGTGAGCATGTATTGTACACGCCAGTAATCTAAAAATGTATTCCAACAGACAAAGTAACTCTCATGGAAGTAGGCAACCAAAATATAATGCTTTCAAAAACTAAACCTTTTCCAGGTGTCTTTGGACAAACTTAATCTTCTTGAGACGAAGAGACTCTTAAGGAATGAAGAGACTCTTAAGGAACTGAGAGAGATGAACACGAATTTGAGACTTTTGATTAGCAACACTGATGAACTCACTCGCTCCACACAAGAGGAAAAGAAGAGAAAGAACAATCCCTGCAACAGCTCAATCAACATTTGTCCAAATTATGCACCACTCTTCATTCTTTACCACATAATAATTGCTTAAATGAAAATCCACCTAAAGATGATACACAAGATAGAAGCCCATCCCCCTCCACTAGCAACTAAAAACCGCATTATACACATATAGAATGAAAAACTTAAAGCCAGAAAGGTTACTTTCTGGAACATGATCAAAAACAAGCACAAGGCAGAAATTTATGAACACTGGTTAAATTCTGCCTCATAAACTCCAAATTAAACGTATTCCAAACGAACAGGACCAACAAAGACAATTATGGGAGAAACTAACACTTGGAAAACATGAAGACAGAAATAGAACTGCTTAAGCTTAGAGCCCTGAGCAATGAAGAAAAATTGAAGGACATAGATGAGGAAATCTACAACGAATTAAAGAAACATTGAGATGGTCAACGCTTGGAAAGTGTCTTTAAACTGTGGCAAACAACTTATGAAGCTGAAGAAACAAACTCGCTACAAGGCTGGCAAAGACAAAGCAATTTGTTTATTAACTACGAAACACAGTTCATCGTAGAATAGGCATCGGATAAGCCCTTGCTGAAGGAAAATAAAGCAAAAACATACACAGAAATGAACCCAAGCTTATCGAAAACAAACCAGGGACGGACAAGGGGATACAATTGCACCTCTCTTACATCCCCAAATAACTTAGAAACAACAATCAGGAATTCAGCCGACAACAGAGAATCTGGACGGAATCTTCTTGGCATCCTACAAAGAAATCAAAGGTTCCATGGAAACGTCGAGACGAAGCAAAACTTTTGCGAACCAATCCACCCCCCATCATCTCACAATAAATGGAAGAATTTACCTTCGAGACTTGGTTACTTCGATCAGAGAGGGTGGGTCGATTCTGGATTGTCGAATGCTTTTCATAGACTTCGTTTAAATATATCTTGCTAGACATCAATCCGTCCCTTGTCACACGCAATCAGTAAAGCTAGCTGCGTGTCTTTAGCCGCAGGTATACGTACGAAATGTATGGGGTTTTTTTTCTCATGTTCCTTTCTTTCTTTTACTTGTTTCATTCATTAGACTGCGGCCATGCTGGAGCAGCGCCTTAAAGATTTTTTTATATAATATATACTAGCCTCCCTCTTTCACACGATGCTACACACAGCATATATGTTTGTATATATATATATATACACCAGCTGCCTTAACTCGTACAAGTCAGTGGATCAGTGGGTATAAGCAGGTGTGTGAAATGGGCTAAAAAGCTTGGTTCATCTGTCACATGGGTCCTCTCGCAACATTTATACTGTCCACTTAGGATACACCGACCTAACCTCTGGCCAGAACCTAACGCCAATTTCCCTGAACTCTTGCGGGGTCACCATGTCTGTCCCAAGCGAAAACCCGAAAGCAAAAGTCATACGCACTAGTTGTCCTTCTGCTCACATGTCTGTCTTACTTGCAAGGCCCCTTGACCGTTCATACGTCATCACTTACCTTATACTTCCAGCCTATCCCACCATCTTTGTCATATATTATGTGTAGTAAGAGGCTTGCTTCCCAACCACATGGTTCTGGGTTCAGTCTCACTGCGTGCCACCTTGAGCAAGTGTCTTCTGCTATAGTCTCAAGCCGACCAAAGCCTTGTGAGTGGTTTTGGTGGATGGAAACTGAAAGAAGCCCATCGAATATATATATGTGTGTGTGTGTCTCCTCATGTCTGTGTGTCTGTCTCCCATCACTGCTTGATAACTGGTGTTGGTGTTTATGCTCCTATAACCTAGCAGTTCAGCAAAGCAGACCAAAATAAGTGCTGGATTCGATTCATTCGACTAAAACAGAATTTTTCAAGGCCATCACTTAGGGGCCGGTGTCGGTTTTTTGACATCCCTATAATGTAGTGGTTTTGTAAAAGGAGATTTATAAAAAAAAGAAAGAAACACCTCCTGTGTTCATAATGTCTACATACATACACACTCACACAAACATGTATATGGGCATACACACACAAACATATATGTGCATGTACGTACTCATATGTATACACATATCCACACTCCAAACACTATTATGACAACTTACTGATTGTCCTCCAAGTAAATGCATAAACTACGGTTTAAGCAACATATTACCTGCCTCTGGACGCCCTCTTCCCATGACGGTACCCATACAGGTGATCCCCAGGAGTGCCTCTGGATTTAAACATCCCCTGGTTGCTTGGATGCTTCAGACTACCCCTGAAGGATCGAGGCAAACCTACCACTTACCTATATATATATATATATATATATATATATATATATATATACATATATATATATGTATGTATATATATGTATGTATACATATGTATGTATATATATATATATATATACATACATACATACATGTGTGAGCATGTATTGTACACGCCAGTAATCTAAAAATGTATTCCAACAGACAAGGTAACTCTCATGGAACTAGGCAACCGAAATATAATGCTTTCAAAAACAAAACCTTTTCCAGGTGTCTTTGGACAAACTTAATCTTCTTGAGACGCAGAGACTCTTAAGGAATGAAGAGACTCTTAAGGAATGAAGAGACTCTTAAGGAACTGAGAGAGATGAACACGAATTTGAGACTTTTGATTAGCAACACTGATGAACTCACTCGCTCCACACAAGAGGAAAAGAAGAGAAAGAACAATCCCTGCAACAGCTCAATCAACATTTGTCCAAATTATGCACCACTCTTCATTCTTTACCACATAATAATTGCTTAAATGAAAATCCACCTAAAGATGATACACAAGATAGAAGCCCATCCCCCTCCACTATCAATTAAAAACCGCATTATACACATATAGAATGAAAAACTTAAAGCCAGAAAGGTTACTTTCTGGAACATGATCAAAAACAAGCACAAGGCAGAAATTTATGAACACTGGTTAAATTCTGCCTCATAAACTCCAAATTAAACGTATTCCAAACGAACAGGACCAACAAAGACAATTATGGGAGAAACTAACACTTGGAAAACATGAAGACAGAAATAGAACTGCTTAAGCTTAGAGCGCTGAGCAATGAAGAAAAATTGAAGAACATAGATGAGGAAATCTACAACGAATTAAAGAAACATTGAGATGGTCAACGCTTGGAAAGTGTCTTTAAACTGTGGCAAACAACTTGTGAAGCTGAAGAAACAAACTCGCTACAAGGCTGGCAAAGACAAAGCAATTTGTTTATTAACTACGAAACACAGTTCATCGTAGAATAGGCATCGGATAAGCCCTTGCTGAAGGAAAATAAACCAAAAACATACAGAAATGAACCCAGGCTTATCGAACACAAACCAGAGACGGACAAGGGGAGGCAACTCCACCGACCTTACATCCCCAAATAACTTAGAAACAACAATCAGGAATTCAGCCGACAACAGAGAATCTGGACGGAATCTTCTTGGCATCCTACAAAGAAATCAAAGGTTCCATGGAAACGTCGAGACGAAGCAAAACTTTTGCGAACCAATCCACCCCACATCATCTCACAATAAATGGAAGAATTTACCTTCGAGACTTGGTTACTTCGATCAGAGAGGGTGGGTCGATTCTGGATTGTCGAATGCTTTTCATGGACTTCGTTTAAATATATCTTGCTAGACATCAATCCGTCCCTTGTCACACTCAATCAGTAAAGCTAGCTGCGTGTCTTTAGCCGCAGGTATACGTACGAAATGTATGGGGTTTTTTTTCTCATGTTCCTTTCTTTCTTACACTTGTTTCATTCATTAGACTGCGGCCATGCTGGAGCAGCGCCTTAAAGTTTTTTTTATATAATATATACTAGCCTCCCTCTTTCACACGATGCTACACACAGCATATATGTTTGTATATATATATATACACCAGCTGCCTTAACTCGTACAAGTCAGTGGATCAGTGGGTATAAGCAGGTGTGTGAAATGGGCTAAAAAGCTTGGTTCATCTGTCACATGGGTCCTCTCGCAACATTTATACTGTCCACTTAGGATACACCGACATAACCTCTGGCCAGAACCTAACGCCAATTTCCCTGAACTCTTGCGGGGTCACCATGTCTGTCCCAAGCGAAAGCCCGAAAGCAAAAGTCATACGCACTAGTTGTCCTTCTGCTCACATGTCTGTCTTACTTGCAAGGCCCCTTGACCGTTCCTACGTCATCACTTACCTTATACTTCCAGCCTATCCCACCGTCTTTGTCATATATTATGTGTAGTAAGAGGCTTGCTTCCCAACCACATGGTTCTGGGTTCAGTCTCACTGCGTGCCACCTTGAGCAAGTGTCTTCCGCTATAGTCTCAAGCCGACCAAAGCCTTGTGAGTGGTTTTGGTGGATGGAAACTGAAAGAAGCCCATCGAATATATATATGTGTGTGTGTGTCTCCTCATGTCTGTGTGTCTGTCTCCCATCACTGCTTGATAACTGGTGTTGGTGTTTATGCTCCTATAACCTAGCAGTTCAGCAAAGCAGACCAAAATAAGTGCTGGATTCGATTCATTCGACTAAAACAGAATTTTTCAAGGCCATCACTTAGGGGCCGGTGTCGGTTTTTTGACATCCCTATAATGTAGTGGTTTTGTAAAAGGAGATTTATAAAAAAAAGAAAGAAACACCTCCTGTGTTCATAATGTCTACATACATACACACTCACACAAACATGTATATGGGCATACACACACAAACATATATGTGCATGTACGTACTCATATGTATACACATATCCACACTCCAAACACTATTATGACAACTTACTGATTGTCCTCCAAGTAAATGCATAAACTACGGTTTAAGCAACATATTACCTGCCTCTGGACGCCCTCTTCCCATGACGGTACCCATACAGGTGATCCCCAGGAGTGCCTCCGGATTTAAACATCCCCTGGTTGCTTGGATGCTTCAGACTACCCCTGAAGGATCGAGGCAAACCTACCACTTACCTATATATATATATACATATATATATATATATATATATATCTATATATATACATACATACATGTGTGAGCATGTATTGTACACGCCAGTAATCTAAAAATGTATTCCAACAGACAAGGTAACTCTCATGGAAGTAGGCAACCGAAATATAATGCTTTCAAAAACTAAACCTTTTCCAGGTGTCTTTGGACAAACTTAATCTTCTTGAGACGAAGAGACTCTTAAGGAATGAAGAGACTCTTAAGGAACTGAGAGAGATGAACACGAATTTGAGACTTTTGATTAGCAACACTGATGAACTCACTCGCTCCACACAAGAGGAAAAGAAGAGAAAGAACAATCCCTGCAACAGCTCAATCAACATTTGTCCAAATTATGCACCACTCTTCATTCTTTACCACATAATAATTGCTTAAATGAAAATCCACCTAAAGATGATACACAAGATAGAAGCCCATCCCCCTCCACTAGCAACTAAAAACCGCATTATACACATATAGAATGAAAAACTTAAAGCCAGAAAGGTTACTTTCTGGAACATCATCAAAAACAAGCACAAGGCAGAAATTTATGAACACTGGTTAAATTCTGCCTCATAAACTCCAAATTAAACGTATTCCAAACGAACAGGACCAACAAAGACAATTATGGGAGAAACTAACACTTGGAAAACATGAAGACAGAAATAGAACTGCTTAAGCTTAGAGCCCTGAGCAATGAAGAAAAATTGAAGGACATAGATGAGGAAATCTACAACGAATTAAAGAAACATTGAGATGGTCAACGCTTGGAAAGTGTCTTTAAACTGTGGCAAACAACTTATGAAGCTGAAGAAACAAACTCGCTACAAGGCTGGCAAAGACAAAGCAATTTGTTTATTAACTACGAAACACAGTTCATCGTAGAATAGGCATCGGATAAGCCCTTGCTGAAGGAAAATAAAGCAAAAACATACACAGAAATGAACCCAAGCTTATCGAAAACAAACCAGGGACGGACAAGGGGATACAATTGCACCTCTCTTACATCCCCAAATAACTTAGAAACAACAATCAGGAATTCAGCCGACAACAGAGAATCTGGACGGAATCTTCTTGGCATCCTACAAAGAAATCAAAGGTTCCATGGAAACGTCGAGACGAAGCAAAACTTTTGCGAACCAATCCACCCCCCATCATCTCACAATAAATGGAAGAATTTACCTTCGAGACTTGGTTACTTCGATCAGAGAGGGTGGGTCGATTCTGGATTGTCGAATGCTTTTCATAGACTTCGTTTAAATATATCTTGCTAGACATCAATCCGTCCCTTGTCACACGCAATCAGTAAAGCTAGCTGCGTGTCTTTAGCCGCAGGTATACGTACGAAATGTATGGGGTTTTTTTTCTCATGTTCCTTTCTTTCTTTTACTTGTTTCATTCATTAGACTGCGGCCATGCTGGAGCAGCGCCTTAAAGATTTTTTTATATAATATATACTAGCCTCCCTCTTTCACACGATGCTACACACAGCATATATGTTTGTATATATATATATATATACACCAGCTGCCTTAACTCGTACAAGTCAGTGGATCAGTGGGTATAAGCAGGTGTGTGAAATGGGCTAAAAAGCTTGGTTCATCTGTCACATGGGTCCTCTCGCAACATTTATACTGTCCACTTAGGATACACCGACCTAACCTCTGGCCAGAACCTAACGCCAATTTCCCTGAACTCTTGCGGGGTCACCATGTCTGTCCCAAGCGAAAACCCGAAAGCAAAAGTCATACGCACTAGTTGTCCTTCTGCTCACATGTCTGTCTTACTTGCAAGGCCCCTTGACCGTTCATACGTCATCACTTACCTTATACTTCCAGCCTATCCCACCATCTTTGTCATATATTATGTGTAGTAAGAGGCTTGCTTCCCAACCACATGGTTCTGGGTTCAGTCTCACTGCGTGCCACCTTGAGCAAGTGTCTTCTGCTATAGTCTCAAGCCGACCAAAGCCTTGTGAGTGGTTTTGGTGGATGGAAACTGAAAGAAGCCCATCGAATATATATATGTGTGTGTGTGTCTCCTCATGTCTGTGTGTCTGTCTCCCATCACTGCTTGATAACTGGTGTTGGTGTTTATGCTCCTATAACCTAGCAGTTCAGCAAAGCAGACCAAAATAAGTGCTGGATTCGATTCATTCGACTAAAACAGAATTTTTCAAGGCCATCACTTAGGGGCCGGTGTCGGTTTTTTGACATCCCTATAATGTAGTGGTTTTGTAAAAGGAGATTTATAAAAAAAAGAAAGAAACACCTCCTGTGTTCATAATGTCTACATACATACACACTCACACAAACATGTATATGGGCATACACACACAAACATATATGTGCATGTACGTACTCATATGTATACACATATCCACACTCCAAACACTATTATGACAACTTACTGATTGTCCTCCAAGTAAATGCATAAACTACGGTTTAAGCAACATATTACCTGCCTCTGGACGCCCTCTTCCCATGACGGTACCCATACAGGTGATCCCCAGGAGTGCCTCTGGATTTAAACATCCCCTGGTTGCTTGGATGCTTCAGACTACCCCTGAAGGATCGAGGCAAACCTACCACTTACCTATATATATATATATATATATATATATATATATATATATATACATATATATATATGTATGTATATATATGTATGTATACATATGTATGTATATATATATATATATATATATACATACATACATACATGTGTGAGCATGTATTGTACACGCCAGTAATCTAAAAATGTATTCCAACAGACAAGGTAACTCTCATGGAACTAGGCAACCGAAATATAATGCTTTCAAAAACAAAACCTTTTCCAGGTGTCTTTGGACAAACTTAATCTTCTTGAGACGCAGAGACTCTTAAGGAATGAAGAGACTCTTAAGGAATGAAGAGACTCTTAAGGAACTGAGAGAGATGAACACGAATTTGAGACTTTTGATTAGCAACACTGATGAACTCACTCGCTCCACACAAGAGGAAAAGAAGAGAAAGAACAATCCCTGCAACAGCTCAATCAACATTTGTCCAAATTATGCACCACTCTTCATTCTTTACCACATAATAATTGCTTAAATGAAAATCCACCTAAAGATGATACACAAGATAGAAGCCCATCCCCCTCCACTATCAATTAAAAACCGCATTATACACATATAGAATGAAAAACTTAAAGCCAGAAAGGTTACTTTCTGGAACATGATCAAAAACAAGCACAAGGCAGAAATTTATGAACACTGGTTAAATTCTGCCTCATAAACTCCAAATTAAACGTATTCCAAACGAACAGGACCAACAAAGACAATTATGGGAGAAACTAACACTTGGAAAACATGAAGACAGAAATAGAACTGCTTAAGCTTAGAGCGCTGAGCAATGAAGAAAAATTGAAGAACATAGATGAGGAAATCTACAACGAATTAAAGAAACATTGAGATGGTCAACGCTTGGAAAGTGTCTTTAAACTGTGGCAAACAACTTGTGAAGCTGAAGAAACAAACTCGCTACAAGGCTGGCAAAGACAAAGCAATTTGTTTATTAACTACGAAACACAGTTCATCGTAGAATAGGCATCGGATAAGCCCTTGCTGAAGGAAAATAAAGCAAAAACATACAGAAATGAACCCAGGCTTATCGAACACAAACCAGAGACGGACAAGGGGAGGCAACTCCACCGACCTTACATCCCCAAATAACTTAGAAACAACAATCAGGAATTCAGCCGACAACAGAGAATCTGGACGGAATCTTCTTGGCATCCTACAAAGAAATCAAAGGTTCCATGGAAACGTCGAGACGAAGCAAAACTTTTGCGAACCAATCCACCCCACATCATCTCACAATAAATGGAAGAATTTACCTTCGAGACTTGGTTACTTCGATCAGAGAGGGTGGGTCGATTCTGGATTGTCGAATGCTTTTCATGGACTTCGTTTAAATATATCTTGCTAGACATCAATCCGTCCCTTGTCACACTCAATCAGTAAAGCTAGCTGCGTGTCTTTAGCCGCAGGTATACGTACGAAATGTATGGGGTTTTTTTTCTCATGTTCCTTTCTTTCTTACACTTGTTTCATTCATTAGACTGCGGCCATGCTGGAGCAGCGCCTTAAAGTTTTTTTTATATAATATATACTAGCCTCCCTCTTTCACACGATGCTACACACAGCATATATGTTTGTATATATATATATATACACCAGCTGCCTTAACTCGTACAAGTCAGTGGATCAGTGGGTATAAGCAGGTGTGTGAAATGGGCTAAAAAGCTTGGTTCATCTGTCACATGGGTCCTCTCGCAACATTTATACTGTCCACTTAGGATACACCGACATAACCTCTGGCCAGAACCTAACGCCAATTTCCCTGAACTCTTGCGGGGTCACCATGTCTGTCCCAAGCGAAAGCCCGAAAGCAAAAGTCATACGCACTAGTTGTCCTTCTGCTCACATGTCTGTCTTACTTGCAAGGCCCCTTGACCGTTCCTACGTCATCACTTACCTTATACTTCCAGCCTATCCCACCGTCTTTGTCATATATTATGTGTAGTAAGAGGCTTGCTTCCCAACCACATGGTTCTGGGTTCAGTCTCACTGCGTGCCACCTTGAGCAAGTGTCTTCTGCTATAGTCTCAAGCCGACCAAAGCCTTGTGAGTGGTTTTGGTGGATGGAAACTGAAAGAAGCCCATCGAATATATATATGTGTGTGTGTGTCTCCTCATGTCTGTGTGTCTGTCTCCCATCACTGCTTGATAACTGGTGTTGGTGTTTATGCTCCTATAACCTAGCAGTTCAGCAAAGCAGACCAAAATAAGTGCTGGATTCGATTCATTCGACTAAAACAGAATTTTTCAAGGCCATCACTTAGGGGCCGGTGTCGGTTTTTTGACATCCCTATAATGTAGTGGTTTTGTAAAAGGAGATTTATAAAAAAAAGAAAGAAACACCTCCTGTGTTCATAATGTCTACATACATACACACTCACACAAACATGTATATGGGCATACACACACAAACATATATGTGCATGTACGTACTCATATGTATACACATATCCACACTCCAAACACTATTATGACAACTTACTGATTGTCCTCCAAGTAAATGCATAAACTACGGTTTAAGCAACATATTACCTGCCTCTGGACGCCCTCTTCCCATGACGGTACCCATACAGGTGATCCCCAGGAGTGCCTCCGGATTTAAACATCCCCTGGTTGCTTGGATGCTTCAGACTACCCCTGAAGGATCGAGGCAAACCTACCACTTACCTATATATATATATACATATATATATATATATATATATATCTATATATATACATACATACATGTGTGAGCATGTATTGTACACGCCAGTAATCTAAAAATGTATTCCAACAGACAAGGTAACTCTCATGGAAGTAGGCAACCGAAATATAATGCTTTCAAAAACTAAACCTTTTCCAGGTGTCTTTGGACAAACTTAATCTTCTTGAGACGAAGAGACTCTTAAGGAATGAAGAGACTCTTAAGGAACTGAGAGAGATGAACACGAATTTGAGACTTTTGATTAGCAACACTGATGAACTCACTCGCTCCACACAAGAGGAAAAGAAGAGAAAGAACAATCCCTGCAACAGCTCAATCAACATTTGTCCAAATTATGCACCACTCTTCATTCTTTACCACACAATAATTGCTTAAATGAAAATCCACCTAAAGATGATACACAAGATAGAAGCCCATCCCCCTCCACTAGCAACTAAAAACCGCATTATACACATATAGAATGAAAAACTTAAAGCCAGAAAGGTTACTTTCTGGAACATCATCAAAAACAAGCACAAGGCAGAAATTTATGAACACTGGTTAAATTCTGCCTCATAAACTCCAAATTAAACGTATTCCAAACGAACAGGACCAACAAAGACAATTATGGGAGAAACTAACACTTGGAAAACATGAAGACAGAAATAGAACTGCTTAAGCTTAGAGCGCTGAGCAATGAAGAAAAATTGAAGAACATAGATGAGGAAATCTACAACGAATTAAAGAAACATTGAGATGGTCAACGCTTGGAAAGTGTCTTTAAACTGTGGCAAACAACTTGTGAAGCTGAAGAAACAAACTCGCTACAAGGCTGGCAAAGACAAAGCAATTTGTTTATTAACTACGAAACACAGTTCATCGTAGAATAGGCATCGGATAAGCCCTTGCTGAAGGAAAATAAACCAAAAACATACACAGAAATGAACCCAAGCTTATCGAACACAAACCAGAGACGGACAAGGGGAGGCAACTCCACCGACCTTACATCCCCAAATAACTTAGAAACAACAATCAGGAATTCAGCCGACAACAGAGAATCTGGACGGAATCTTCTTGGCATCCTACAAAGAAATCAAAGGTTCCATGGAAACGTCGAGACGAAGCAAAACTTTTGCGAACCAATCCACCCCCCCATCATCTCACAATAAATGGAAGAATTTACCTCCGAGACTTGGTTACTTCGATCAGAGAGGGTGGGTCGATTCTGGATTGTCGAATGCTTTTCATGGACTTCGTTTAAATATATCTTGCTAGACATCAATCCGTCCCTTGTCACACTCAATCAGTAAAGCTAGCTGCGTGTCTTTAGCCGCAGGTATACGTACGAAATGTATGGGGTTTTTTTTCTCATGTTCCTTTCTTTCTTACACTTGTTTCATTCATTAGACTGCGGCCATGCTGGAGCAGCGCCTTAAAGTTTTTTTTATATAATATATACTAGCCTCCCTCTTTCACACGATGCTACACACAGCATATATGTTTGTATATATATATATATACACCAGCTGCCTTAACTCGTACAAGTCAGTGGATCAGTGGGTATAAGCAGGTGTGTGAAATGGGCTAAAAAGCTTGGTTCATCTGTCACATGGGTCCTCTCGCAACATTTATACTGTCCACTTAGGATACACCGACATAACCTCTGGCCAGAACCTAACGCCAATTTCCCTGAACTCTTGCGGGGTCACCATGTCTGTCCCAAGCGAAAGCCCGAAAGCAAAAGTCATACGCACTAGTTGTCCTTCTGCTCACATGTCTGTCTTACTTGCAAGGCCCCTTGACCGTTCATACGTCATCACTTACCTTATACTTCCAGCCTATCCCACCGTCTTTGTCATATATTATGTGTACAAAGAGGCTTGCTTCCCAACCACATGGTTCTGGGTTCAGTCTCACTGCGTGCCACCTTGAGCAAGTGTCTTCTGCTATAGTCTCAAGCCGACCAAAGCCTTGTGAGTGGTTTTGGTGGATGGAAACTGAAAGAAGCCCATCGAATATATATATGTGTGTGTGTGTCTCCTCATGTCTGTGTGTCTGTCTCCCATCACTGCTTGATAACTGGTGTTGGTGTTTATGCTCCTATAACCTAGCAGTTCAGCAAAGCAGACCAAAATAAGTGCTGGATTCGATTCATTCGACTAAAACAGAATTTTTCAAGGCCATCACTTAGGGGCCGGTGTCGGTTTTTTGACATCCCTATAATGTAGTGGTTTTGTAAAAGGAGATTTATAAAAAAAAGAAAGAAACACCTCCTGTGTTCATAATGTCTACATACATACACACTCACACAAACATGTATATGGGCATACACACACAAACATATATGTGCATGTACGTACTCATATGTATACACATATCCACACTCCAAACACTATTATGACAACTTACTGATTGTCCTCCAAGTAAATGCATAAACTACGGTTTAAGCAACATATTACCTGCCTCTGGACGCCCTCTTCCCATGACGGTACCCATACAGGTGATCCCCAGGAGTGCCTCCGGATTTAAACATCCCCTGGTTGCTTGGATGCTTCAGACTACCCCTGAAGGATCGAGGCAAACCTACCACTTACCTATATATATATATACATATATATATATATATATATATATATCTATATATATACATACATACATGTGTGAGCATGTATTGTACACGCCAGTAATCTAAAAATGTATTCCAACAGACAAGGTAACTCTCATGGAAGTAGGCAACCGAAATATAATGCTTTCAAAAACTAAACCTTTTCCAGGTGTCTTTGGACAAACTTAATCTTCTTGAGACGAAGAGACTCTTAAGGAATGAAGAGACTCTTAAGGAACTGAGAGAGATGAACACGAATTTGAGACTTTTGATTAGCAACACTGATGAACTCACTCGCTCCACACAAGAGGAAAAGAAGAGAAAGAACAATCCCTGCAACAGCTCAATCAACATTTGTCCAAATTATGCACCACTCTTCATTCTTTACCACACAATAATTGCTTAAATGAAAATCCACCTAAAGATGATACACAAGATAGAAGCCCATCCCCCTCCACTAGCAACTAAAAACCGCATTATACACATATAGAATGAAAAACTTAAAGCCAGAAAGGTTACTTTCTGGAACATGATCAAAAACAAGCACAAGGCAGAAATTTATGAACACTGGTTAAATTCTGCCTCATAAACTCCAAATTAAACGTATTCCAAACGAACAGGACCAACAAAGACAATTATGGGAGAAACTAACACTTGGAAAACATGAAGACAGAAATAGAACTGCTTAAGCTTAGAGCGCTGAGCAATGAAGAAAAATTGAAGAACATAGATGAGGAAATCTACAACGAATTAAAGAAACATTGAGATGGTCAACGCTTGGAAAGTGTCTTTAAACTGTGGCAAACAACTTGTGAAGCTGAAGAAACAAACTCGCTACAAGGCTGGCAAAGACAAAGCAATTTGTTTATTAACTACGAAACACAGTTCATCGTAGAATAGGCATCGGATAAGCCCTTGCTGAAGGAAAATAAAGCAAAAACATACAGAAATGAACCCAGGCTTATCGAACACAAACCAGAGACGGACAAGGGGAGGCAACTCCACCGACCTTACATCCCCAAATAACTTAGAAACAACAATCAGGAATTCAGCCGACAACAGAGAATCTGGACGGAATCTTCTTGGCATCCTACAAAGAAATCAAAGGTTCCATGGAAACGTCGAGACGAAGCAAAACTTTTGCGAACCAATCCACCCCACATCATCTCACAATAAATGGAAGAATTTACCTTCGAGACTTGGTTACTTCGATCAGAGAGGGTGGGTCGATTCTGGATTGTCGAATGCTTTTCATGGACTTCGTTTAAATATATCTTGCTAGACATCAATCCGTCCCTTGTCACACTCAATCAGTAAAGCTAGCTGCGTGTCTTTAGCCGCAGGTATACGTACGAAATGTATGGGGTTTTTTTTCTCATGTTCCTTTCTTTCTTACACTTGTTTCATTCATTAGACTGCGGCCATGCTGGAGCAGCGCCTTAAAGTTTTTTTTATATAATATATACTAGCCTCCCTCTTTCACACGATGCTACACACAGCATATATGTTTGTATATATATATATACACCAGCTGCCTTAACTCGTACAAGTCAGTGGATCAGTGGGTATAAGCAGGTGTGTGAAATGGGCTAAAAAGCTTGGTTCATCTGTCACATGGGTCCTCTCGCAACATTTATACTGTCCACTTAGGATACACCGACATAACCTCTGGCCAGAACCTAACGCCAATTTCCCTGAACTCTTGCGGGGTCACCATGTCTGTCCCAAGCGAAAGCCCGAAAGCAAAAGTCATACGCACTAGTTGTCCTTCTGCTCACATGTCTGTCTTACTTGCAAGGCCCCTTGACCGTTCCTACGTCATCACTTACCTTATACTTCCAGCCTATCCCACCGTCTTTGTCATATATTATGTGTAGTAAGAGGCTTGCTTCCCAACCACATGGTTCTGGGTTCAGTCTCACTGCGTGCCACCTTGAGCAAGTGTCTTCCGCTATAGTCTCAAGCCGACCAAAGCCTTGTGAGTGGTTTTGGTGGATGGAAACTGAAAGAAGCCCATCGAATATATATATGTGTGTGTGTGTCTCCTCATGTCTGTGTGTCTGTCTCCCATCACTGCTTGATAACTGGTGTTGGTGTTTATGCTCCTATAACCTAGCAGTTCAGCAAAGCAGACCAAAATAAGTGCTGGATTCGATTCATTCGACTAAAACAGAATTTTTCAAGGCCATCACTTAGGGGCCGGTGTCGGTTTTTTGACATCCCTATAATGTAGTGGTTTTGTAAAAGGAGATTTATAAAAAAAAGAAAGAAACACCTCCTGTGTTCATAATGTCTACATACATACACACTCACACAAACATGTATATGGGCATACACACACAAACATATATGTGCATGTACGTACTCATATGTATACACATATCCACACTCCAAACACTATTATGACAACTTACTGATTGTCCTCCAAGTAAATGCATAAACTACGGTTTAAGCAACATATTACCTGCCTCTGGACGCCCTCTTCCCATGACGGTACCCATACAGGTGATCCCCAGGAGTGCCTCCGGATTTAAACATCCCCTGGTTGCTTGGATGCTTCAGACTACCCCTGAAGGATCGAGGCAAACCTACCACTTACCTATATATATATATACATATATATATATATATATATATATCTATATATATACATACATACATGTGTGAGCATGTATTGTACACGCCAGTAATCTAAAAATGTATTCCAACAGACAAGGTAACTCTCATGGAAGTAGGCAACCGAAATATAATGCTTTCAAAAACTAAACCTTTTCCAGGTGTCTTTGGACAAACTTAATCTTCTTGAGACGAAGAGACTCTTAAGGAATGAAGAGACTCTTAAGGAACTGAGAGAGATGAACACGAATTTGAGACTTTTGATTAGCAACACTGATGAACTCACTCGCTCCACACAAGAGGAAAAGAAGAGAAAGAACAATCCCTGCAACAGCTCAATCAACATTTGTCCAAATTATGCACCACTCTTCATTCTTTACCACACAATAATTGCTTAAATGAAAATCCACCTAAAGATGATACACAAGATAGAAGCCCATCCCCCTCCACTAGCAACTAAAAACCGCATTATACACATATAGAATGAAAAACTTAAAGCCAGAAAGGTTACTTTCTGGAACATCATCAAAAACAAGCACAAGGCAGAAATTTATGAACACTGGTTAAATTCTGCCTCATAAACTCCAAATTAAACGTATTCCAAACGAACAGGACCAACAAAGACAATTATGGGAGAAACTAACACTTGGAAAACATGAAGACAGAAATAGAACTGCTTAAGCTTAGAGCGCTGAGCAATGAAGAAAAATTGAAGAACATAGATGAGGAAATCTACAACGAATTAAAGAAACATTGAGATGGTCAACGCTTGGAAAGTGTCTTTAAACTGTGGCAAACAACTTGTGAAGCTGAAGAAACAAACTCGCTACAAGGCTGGCAAAGACAAAGCAATTTGTTTATTAACTACGAAACACAGTTCATCGTAGAATAGGCATCGGATAAGCCCTTGCTGAAGGAAAATAAACCAAAAACATACACAGAAATGAACCCAAGCTTATCGAACACAAACCAGAGACGGACAAGGGGAGGCAACTCCACCGACCTTACATCCCCAAATAACTTAGAAACAACAATCAGGAATTCAGCCGACAACAGAGAATCTGGACGGAATCTTCTTGGCATCCTACAAAGAAATCAAAGGTTCCATGGAAACGTCGAGACGAAGCAAAACTTTTGCGAACCAATCCACCCCCCCATCATCTCACAATAAATGGAAGAATTTACCTCCGAGACTTGGTTACTTCGATCAGAGAGGGTGGGTCGATTCTGGATTGTCGAATGCTTTTCATGGACTTCGTTTAAATATATCTTGCTAGACATCAATCCGTCCCTTGTCACACTCAATCAGTAAAGCTAGCTGCGTGTCTTTAGCCGCAGGTATACGTACGAAATGTATGGGGTTTTTTTTCTCATGTTCCTTTCTTTCTTACACTTGTTTCATTCATTAGACTGCGGCCATGCTGGAGCAGCGCCTTAAAGTTTTTTTTATATAATATATACTAGCCTCCCTCTTTCACACGATGCTACACACAGCATATATGTTTGTATATATATATATATACACCAGCTGCCTTAACTCGTACAAGTCAGTGGATCAGTGGGTATAAGCAGGTGTGTGAAATGGGCTAAAAAGCTTGGTTCATCTGTCACATGGGTCCTCTCGCAACATTTATACTGTCCACTTAGGATACACCGACATAACCTCTGGCCAGAACCTAACGCCAATTTCCCTGAACTCTTGCGGGGTCACCATGTCTGTCCCAAGCGAAAGCCCGAAAGCAAAAGTCATACGCACTAGTTGTCCTTCTGCTCACATGTCTGTCTTACTTGCAAGGCCCCTTGACCGTTCATACGTCATCACTTACCTTATACTTCCAGCCTATCCCACCGTCTTTGTCATATATTATGTGTACAAAGAGGCTTGCTTCCCAACCACATGGTTCTGGGTTCAGTCTCACTGCGTGCCACCTTGAGCAAGTGTCTTCTGCTATAGTCTCAAGCCGACCAAAGCCTTGTGAGTGGTTTTGGTGGATGGAAACTGAAAGAAGCCCATCGAATATATATATGTGTGTGTGTGTCTCCTCATGTCTGTGTGTCTGTCTCCCATCACTGCTTGATAACTGGTGTTGGTGTTTATGCTCCTATAACCTAGCAGTTCAGCAAAGCAGACCAAAATAAGTGCTGGATTCGATTCATTCGACTAAAACAGAATTTTTCAAGGCCATCACTTAGGGGCCGGTGTCGGTTTTTTGACATCCCTATAATGTAGTGGTTTTGTAAAAGGAGATTTATAAAAAAAAGAAAGAAACACCTCCTGTGTTCATAATGTCTACATACATACACACTCACACAAACATGTATATGGGCATACACACACAAACATATATGTGCATGTACGTACTCATATGTATACACATATCCACACTCCAAACACTATTATGACAACTTACTGATTGTCCTCCAAGTAAATGCATAAACTACGGTTTAAGCAACATATTACCTGCCTCTGGACGCCCTCTTCCCATGACGGTACCCATACAGGTGATCCCCAGGAGTGCCTCCGGATTTAAACATCCCCTGGTTGCTTGGATGCTTCAGACTACCCCTGAAGGATCGAGGCAAACCTACCACTTACCTATATATATATATACATATATATATATATATATATATATATCTATATATATACATACATACATGTGTGAGCATGTATTGTACACGCCAGTAATCTAAAAATGTATTCCAACAGACAAGGTAACTCTCATGGAAGTAGGCAACCGAAATATAATGCTTTCAAAAACTAAACCTTTTCCAGGTGTCTTTGGACAAACTTAATCTTCTTGAGACGAAGAGACTCTTAAGGAATGAAGAGACTCTTAAGGAACTGAGAGAGATGAACACGAATTTGAGACTTTTGATTAGCAACACTGATGAACTCACTCGCTCCACACAAGAGGAAAAGAAGAGAAAGAACAATCCCTGCAACAGCTCAATCAACATTTGTCCAAATTATGCACCACTCTTCATTCTTTACCACACAATAATTGCTTAAATGAAAATCCACCTAAAGATGATACACAAGATAGAAGCCCATCCCCCTCCACTAGCAACTAAAAACCGCATTATACACATATAGAATGAAAAACTTAAAGCCAGAAAGGTTACTTTCTGGAACATGATCAAAAACAAGCACAAGGCAGAAATTTATGAACACTGGTTAAATTCTGCCTCATAAACTCCAAATTAAACGTATTCCAAACGAACAGGACCAACAAAGACAATTATGGGAGAAACTAACACTTGGAAAACATGAAGACAGAAATAGAACTGCTTAAGCTTAGAGCGCTGAGCAATGAAGAAAAATTGAAGAACATAGATGAGGAAATCTACAACGAATTAAAGAAACATTGAGATGGTCAACGCTTGGAAAGTGTCTTTAAACTGTGGCAAACAACTTGTGAAGCTGAAGAAACAAACTCGCTACAAGGCTGGCAAAGACAAAGCAATTTGTTTATTAACTACGAAACACAGTTCATCATAGAATAGGCATCGGATAAGCCCTTGCTGAAGGAAAATAAAGCAAAAACATACAGAAATGAACCCAGGCTTATCGAACACAAACCAGAGACGGACAAGGGGAGGCAACTCCACCGACCTTACATCCCCAAATAACTTAGAAACAACAATCAGGAATTCAGCCGACAACAGAGAATCTGGACGGAATCTTCTTGGCATCCTACAAAGAAATCAAAGGTTCCATGGAAACGTCGAGACGAAGCAAAACTTTTGCGAACCAATCCACCCCACATCATCTCACAATAAATGGAAGAATTTACCTTCGAGACTTGGTTACTTCGATCAGAGAGGGTGGGTCGATTCTGGATTGTCGAATGCTTTTCATGGACTTCGTTTAAATATATCTTGCTAGACATCAATCCGTCCCTTGTCACACTCAATCAGTAAAGCTAGCTGCGTGTCTTTAGCCGCAGGTATACGTACGAAATGTATGGGGTTTTTTTTCTCATGTTCCTTTCTTTCTTACACTTGTTTCATTCATTAGACTGCGGCCATGCTGGAGCAGCGCCTTAAAGTTTTTTTTATATAATATATACTAGCCTCCCTCTTTCACACGATGCTACACACAGCATATATGTTTGTATATATATATATACACCAGCTGCCTTAACTCGTACAAGTCAGTGGATCAGTGGGTATAAGCAGGTGTGTGAAATGGGCTAAAAAGCTTGGTTCATCTGTCACATGGGTCCTCTCGCAACATTTATACTGTCCACTTAGGATACACCGACATAACCTCTGGCCAGAACCTAACGCCAATTTCCCTGAACTCTTGCGGGGTCACCATGTCTGTCCCAAGCGAAAGCCCGAAAGCAAAAGTCATACGCACTAGTTGTCCTTCTGCTCACATGTCTGTCTTACTTGCAAGGCCCCTTGACCGTTCCTACGTCATCACTTACCTTATACTTCCAGCCTATCCCACCGTCTTTGTCATATATTATGTGTAGTAAGAGGCTTGCTTCCCAACCACATGGTTCTGGGTTCAGTCTCACTGCGTGCCACCTTGAGCAAGTGTCTTCCGCTATAGTCTCAAGCCGACCAAAGCCTTGTGAGTGGTTTTGGTGGATGGAAACTGAAAGAAGCCCATCGAATATATATATGTGTGTGTGTGTCTCCTCATGTCTGTGTGTCTGTCTCCCATCACTGCTTGATAACTGGTGTTGGTGTTTATGCTCCTATAACCTAGCAGTTCAGCAAAGCAGACCAAAATAAGTGCTGGATTCGATTCATTCGACTAAAACAGAATTTTTCAAGGCCATCACTTAGGGGCCGGTGTCGGTTTTTTGACATCCCTATAATGTAGTGGTTTTGTAAAAGGAGATTTATAAAAAAAAGAAAGAAACACCTCCTGTGTTCATAATGTCTACATACATACACACTCACACAAACATGTATATGGGCATACACACACAAACATATATGTGCATGTACGTACTCATATGTATACACATATCCACACTCCAAACACTATTATGACAACTTACTGATTGTCCTCCAAGTAAATGCATAAACTACGGTTTAAGCAACATATTACCTGCCTCTGGACGCCCTCTTCCCATGACGGTACCCATACAGGTGATCCCCAGGAGTGCCTCCGGATTTAAACATCCCCTGGTTGCTTGGATGCTTCAGACTACCCCTGAAGGATCGAGGCAAACCTACCACTTACCTATATATATATATACATATATATATATATATATATATATCTATATATATACATACATACATGTGTGAGCATGTATTGTACACGCCAGTAATCTAAAAATGTATTCCAACAGACAAGGTAACTCTCATGGAAGTAGGCAACCGAAATATAATGCTTTCAAAAACTAAACCTTTTCCAGGTGTCTTTGGACAAACTTAATCTTCTTGAGACGAAGAGACTCTTAAGGAATGAAGAGACTCTTAAGGAACTGAGAGAGATGAACACGAATTTGAGACTTTTGATTAGCAACACTGATGAACTCACTCGCTCCACACAAGAGGAAAAGAAGAGAAAGAACAATCCCTGCAACAGCTCAATCAACATTTGTCCAAATTATGCACCACTCTTCATTCTTTACCACATAATAATTGCTTAAATGAAAATCCACCTAAAGATGATACACAAGATAGAAGCCCATCCCCCTCCACTAGCAACTAAAAACCGCATTATACACATATAGAATGAAAAACTTAAAGCCAGAAAGGTTACTTTCTGGAACATCATCAAAAACAAGCACAAGGCAGAAATTTATGAACACTGGTTAAATTCTGCCTCATAAACTCCAAATTAAACGTATTCCAAACGAACAGGACCAACAAAGACAATTATGGGAGAAACTAACACTTGGAAAACATGAAGACAGAAATAGAACTGCTTAAGCTTAGAGCCCTGAGCAATGAAGAAAAATTGAAGGACATAGATGAGGAAATCTACAACGAATTAAAGAAACATTGAGATGGTCAACGCTTGGAAAGTGTCTTTAAACTGTGGCAAACAACTTATGAAGCTGAAGAAACAAACTCGCTACAAGGCTGGCAAAGACAAAGCAATTTGTTTATTAACTACGAAACACAGTTCATCGTAGAATAGGCATCGGATAAGCCCTTGCTGAAGGAAAATAAAGCAAAAACATACACAGAAATGAACCCAAGCTTATCGAAAACAAACCAGGGACGGACAAGGGGATACAATTGCACCTCTCTTACATCCCCAAATAACTTAGAAACAACAATCAGGAATTCAGCCGACAACAGAGAATCTGGACGGAATCTTCTTGGCATCCTACAAAGAAATCAAAGGTTCCATGGAAACGTCGAGACGAAGCAAAACTTTTGCGAACCAATCCACCCCCCATCATCTCACAATAAATGGAAGAATTTACCTTCGAGACTTGGTTACTTCGATCAGAGAGGGTGGGTCGATTCTGGATTGTCGAATGCTTTTCATAGACTTCGTTTAAATATATCTTGCTAGACATCAATCCGTCCCTTGTCACACGCAATCAGTAAAGCTAGCTGCGTGTCTTTAGCCGCAGGTATACGTACGAAATGTATGGGGTTTTTTTTCTCATGTTCCTTTCTTTCTTTTACTTGTTTCATTCATTAGACTGCGGCCATGCTGGAGCAGCGCCTTAAAGATTTTTTTATATAATATATACTAGCCTCCCTCTTTCACACGATGCTACACACAGCATATATGTTTGTATATATATATATATATACACCAGCTGCCTTAACTCGTACAAGTCAGTGGATCAGTGGGTATAAGCAGGTGTGTGAAATGGGCTAAAAAGCTTGGTTCATCTGTCACATGGGTCCTCTCGCAACATTTATACTGTCCACTTAGGATACACCGACCTAACCTCTGGCCAGAACCTAACGCCAATTTCCCTGAACTCTTGCGGGGTCACCATGTCTGTCCCAAGCGAAAACCCGAAAGCAAAAGTCATACGCACTAGTTGTCCTTCTGCTCACATGTCTGTCTTACTTGCAAGGCCCCTTGACCGTTCATACGTCATCACTTACCTTATACTTCCAGCCTATCCCACCATCTTTGTCATATATTATGTGTAGTAAGAGGCTTGCTTCCCAACCACATGGTTCTGGGTTCAGTCTCACTGCGTGCCACCTTGAGCAAGTGTCTTCTGCTATAGTCTCAAGCCGACCAAAGCCTTGTGAGTGGTTTTGGTGGATGGAAACTGAAAGAAGCCCATCGAATATATATATGTGTGTGTGTGTCTCCTCATGTCTGTGTGTCTGTCTCCCATCACTGCTTGATAACTGGTGTTGGTGTTTATGCTCCTATAACCTAGCAGTTCAGCAAAGCAGACCAAAATAAGTGCTGGATTCGATTCATTCGACTAAAACAGAATTTTTCAAGGCCATCACTTAGGGGCCGGTGTCGGTTTTTTGACATCCCTATAATGTAGTGGTTTTGTAAAAGGAGATTTATAAAAAAAAGAAAGAAACACCTCCTGTGTTCATAATGTCTACATACATACACACTCACACAAACATGTATATGGGCATACACACACAAACATATATGTGCATGTACGTACTCATATGTATACACATATCCACACTCCAAACACTATTATGACAACTTACTGATTGTCCTCCAAGTAAATGCATAAACTACGGTTTAAGCAACATATTACCTGCCTCTGGACGCCCTCTTCCCATGACGGTACCCATACAGGTGATCCCCAGGAGTGCCTCTGGATTTCAACATCCCCTGGTTGCTTGGATGCTTCAGACTACCCCTGAAGGATCGAGGCAAACCTACCACTTACCTATATATATATATATATATATATATATATATATATATATATACATATATATATATGTATGTATATATATGTATGTATACATATGTATGTATATATATATATATATATATATACATACATACATACATGTGTGAGCATGTATTGTACACGCCAGTAATCTAAAAATGTATTCCAACAGACAAGGTAACTCTCATGGAACTAGGCAACCGAAATATAATGCTTTCAAAAACAAAACCTTTTCCAGGTGTCTTTGGACAAACTTAATCTTCTTGAGACGCAGAGACTCTTAAGGAATGAAGAGACTCTTAAGGAATGAAGAGACTCTTAAGGAACTGAGAGAGATGAACACGAATTTGAGACTTTTGATTAGCAACACTGATGAACTCACTCGCTCCACACAAGAGGAAAAGAAGAGAAAGAACAATCCCTGCAACAGCTCAATCAACATTTGTCCAAATTATGCACCACTCTTCATTCTTTACCACATAATAATTGCTTAAATGAAAATCCACCTAAAGATGATACACAAGATAGAAGCCCATCCCCCTCCACTATCAATTAAAAACCGCATTATACACATATAGAATGAAAAACTTAAAGCCAGAAAGGTTACTTTCTGGAACATGATCAAAAACAAGCACAAGGCAGAAATTTATGAACACTGGTTAAATTCTGCCTCATAAACTCCAAATTAAACGTATTCCAAACGAACAGGACCAACAAAGACAATTATGGGAGAAACTAACACTTGGAAAACATGAAGACAGAAATAGAACTGCTTAAGCTTAGAGCGCTGAGCAATGAAGAAAAATTGAAGAACATAGATGAGGAAATCTACAACGAATTAAAGAAACATTGAGATGGTCAACGCTTGGAAAGTGTCTTTAAACTGTGGCAAACAACTTGTGAAGCTGAAGAAACAAACTCGCTACAAGGCTGGCAAAGACAAAGCAATTTGTTTATTAACTACGAAACACAGTTCATCGTAGAATAGGCATCGGATAAGCCCTTGCTGAAGGAAAATAAAGCAAAAACATACAGAAATGAACCCAGGCTTATCGAACACAAACCAGAGACGGACAAGGGGAGGCAACTCCACCGACCTTACATCCCCAAATAACTTAGAAACAACAATCAGGAATTCAGCCGACAACAGAGAATCTGGACGGAATCTTCTTGGCATCCTACAAAGAAATCAAAGGTTCCATGGAAACGTCGAGACGAAGAAAAACTTTTGCGAACCAATCCACCCCACATCATCTCACAATAAATGGAAGAATTTACCTTCGAGACTTGGTTACTTCGATCAGAGAGGGTGGGTCGATTCTGGATTGTCGAATGCTTTTCATGGACTTCGTTTAAATATATCTTGCTAGACATCAATCCGTCCCTTGTCACACTCAATCAGTAAAGCTAGCTGCGTGTCTTTAGCCGCAGGTATACGTACGAAATGTATGGGGTTTTTTTTCTCATGTTCCTTTCTTTCTTACACTTGTTTCATTCATTAGACTGCGGCCATGCTGGAGCAGCGCCTTAAAGTTTTTTTTATATAATATATACTAGCCTCCCTCTTTCACACGATGCTACACACAGCATATATGTTTGTATATATATATATATACACCAGCTGCCTTAACTCGTACAAGTCAGTGGATCAGTGGGTATAAGCAGGTGTGTGAAATGGGCTAAAAAGCTTGGTTCATCTGTCACATGGGTCCTCTCGCAACATTTATACTGTCCACTTAGGATACACCGACATAACCTCTGGCCAGAACCTAACGCCAATTTCCCTGAACTCTTGCGGGGTCACCATGTCTGTCCCAAGCGAAAGCCCGAAAGCAAAAGTCATACGCACTAGTTGTCCTTCTGCTCACATGTCTGTCTTACTTGCAAGGCCCCTTGACCGTTCCTACGTCATCACTTACCTTATACTTCCAGCCTATCCCACCGTCTTTGTCATATATTATGTGTAGTAAGAGGCTTGCTTCCCAACCACATGGTTCTGGGTTCAGTCTCACTGCGTGCCACCTTGAGCAAGTGTCTTCTGCTATAGTCTCAAGCCGACCAAAGCCTTGTGAGTGGTTTTGGTGGATGGAAACTGAAAGAAGCCCATCGAATATATATATGTGTGTGTGTGTCTCCTCATGTCTGTGTGTCTGTCTCCCATCACTGCTTGATAACTGGTGTTGGTGTTTATGCTCCTATAACCTAGCAGTTCAGCAAAGCAGACCAAAATAAGTGCTGGATTCGATTCATTCGACTAAAACAGAATTTTTCAAGGCCATCACTTAGGGGCCGGTGTCGGTTTTTTGACATCCCTATAATGTAGTGGTTTTGTAAAAGGAGATTTATAAAAAAAAGAAAGAAACACCTCCTGTGTTCATAATGTCTACATACATACACACTCACACAAACATGTATATGGGCATACACACACAAACATATATGTGCATGTACGTACTCATATGTATACACATATCCACACTCCAAACACTATTATGACAACTTACTGATTGTCCTCCAAGTAAATGCATAAACTACGGTTTAAGCAACATATTACCTGCCTCTGGACGCCCTCTTCCCATGACGGTACCCATACAGGTGATCCCCAGGAGTGCCTCCGGATTTAAACATCCCCTGGTTGCTTGGATGCTTCAGACTACCCCTGAAGGATCGAGGCAAACCTACCACTTACCTATATATATATATACATATATATATATATATATATATATCTATATATATACATACATACATGTGTGAGCATGTATTGTACACGCCAGTAATCTAAAAATGTATTCCAACAGACAAGGTAACTCTCATGGAAGTAGGCAACCGAAATATAATGCTTTCAAAAACTAAACCTTTTCCAGGTGTCTTTGGACAAACTTAATCTTCTTGAGACGAAGAGACTCTTAAGGAATGAAGAGACTCTTAAGGAACTGAGAGAGATGAACACGAATTTGAGACTTTTGATTAGCAACACTGATGAACTCACTCGCTCCACACAAGAGGAAAAGAAGAGAAAGAACAATCCCTGCAACAGCTCAATCAACATTTGTCCAAATTATGCACCACTCTTCATTCTTTACCACACAATAATTGCTTAAATGAAAATCCACCTAAAGATGATACACAAGATAGAAGCCCATCCCCCTCCACTAGCAACTAAAAACCGCATTATACACATATAGAATGAAAAACTTAAAGCCAGAAAGGTTACTTTCTGGAACATCATCAAAAACAAGCACAAGGCAGAAATTTATGAACACTGGTTAAATTCTGCCTCATAAACTCCAAATTAAACGTATTCCAAACGAACAGGACCAACAAAGACAATTATGGGAGAAACTAACACTTGGAAAACATGAAGACAGAAATAGAACTGCTTAAGCTTAGAGCGCTGAGCAATGAAGAAAAATTGAAGAACATAGATGAGGAAATCTACAACGAATTAAAGAAACATTGAGATGGTCAACGCTTGGAAAGTGTCTTTAAACTGTGGCAAACAACTTGTGAAGCTGAAGAAACAAACTCGCTACAAGGCTGGCAAAGACAAAGCAATTTGTTTATTAACTACGAAACACAGTTCATCGTAGAATAGGCATCGGATAAGCCCTTGCTGAAGGAAAATAAACCAAAAACATACACAGAAATGAACCCAAGCTTATCGAACACAAACCAGAGACGGACAAGGGGAGGCAACTCCACCGACCTTACATCCCCAAATAACTTAGAAACAACAATCAGGAATTCAGCCGACAACAGAGAATCTGGACGGAATCTTCTTGGCATCCTACAAAGAAATCAAAGGTTCCATGGAAACGTCGAGACGAAGCAAAACTTTTGCGAACCAATCCACCCCCCCATCATCTCACAATAAATGGAAGAATTTACCTCCGAGACTTGGTTACTTCGATCAGAGAGGGTGGGTCGATTCTGGATTGTCGAATGCTTTTCATGGACTTCGTTTAAATATATCTTGCTAGACATCAATCCGTCCCTTGTCACACTCAATCAGTAAAGCTAGCTGCGTGTCTTTAGCCGCAGGTATACGTACGAAATGTATGGGGTTTTTTTTCTCATGTTCCTTTCTTTCTTACACTTGTTTCATTCATTAGACTGCGGCCATGCTGGAGCAGCGCCTTAAAGTTTTTTTTATATAATATATACTAGCCTCCCTCTTTCACACGATGCTACACACAGCATATATGTTTGTATATATATATATATACACCAGCTGCCTTAACTCGTACAAGTCAGTGGATCAGTGGGTATAAGCAGGTGTGTGAAATGGGCTAAAAAGCTTGGTTCATCTGTCACATGGGTCCTCTCGCAACATTTATACTGTCCACTTAGGATACACCGACATAACCTCTGGCCAGAACCTAACGCCAATTTCCCTGAACTCTTGCGGGGTCACCATGTCTGTCCCAAGCGAAAGCCCGAAAGCAAAAGTCATACGCACTAGTTGTCCTTCTGCTCACATGTCTGTCTTACTTGCAAGGCCCCTTGACCGTTCATACGTCATCACTTACCTTATACTTCCAGCCTATCCCACCGTCTTTGTCATATATTATGTGTACAAAGAGGCTTGCTTCCCAACCACATGGTTCTGGGTTCAGTCTCACTGCGTGCCACCTTGAGCAAGTGTCTTCTGCTATAGTCTCAAGCCGACCAAAGCCTTGTGAGTGGTTTTGGTGGATGGAAACTGAAAGAAGCCCATCGAATATATATATGTGTGTGTGTGTCTCCTCATGTCTGTGTGTCTGTCTCCCATCACTGCTTGATAACTGGTGTTGGTGTTTATGCTCCTATAACCTAGCAGTTCAGCAAAGCAGACCAAAATAAGTGCTGGATTCGATTCATTCGACTAAAACAGAATTTTTCAAGGCCATCACTTAGGGGCCGGTGTCGGTTTTTTGACATCCCTATAATGTAGTGGTTTTGTAAAAGGAGATTTATAAAAAAAAGAAAGAAACACCTCCTGTGTTCATAATGTCTACATACATACACACTCACACAAACATGTATATGGGCATACACACACAAACATATATGTGCATGTACGTACTCATATGTATACACATATCCACACTCCAAACACTATTATGACAACTTACTGATTGTCCTCCAAGTAAATGCATAAACTACGGTTTAAGCAACATATTACCTGCCTCTGGACGCCCTCTTCCCATGACGGTACCCATACAGGTGATCCCCAGGAGTGCCTCCGGATTTAAACATCCCCTGGTTGCTTGGATGCTTCAGACTACCCCTGAAGGATCGAGGCAAACCTACCACTTACCTATATATATATATACATATATATATATATATATATATATATCTATATATATACATACATACATGTGTGAGCATGTATTGTACACGCCAGTAATCTAAAAATGTATTCCAACAGACAAGGTAACTCTCATGGAAGTAGGCAACCGAAATATAATGCTTTCAAAAACTAAACCTTTTCCAGGTGTCTTTGGACAAACTTAATCTTCTTGAGACGAAGAGACTCTTAAGGAATGAAGAGACTCTTAAGGAACTGAGAGAGATGAACACGAATTTGAGACTTTTGATTAGCAACACTGATGAACTCACTCGCTCCACACAAGAGGAAAAGAAGAGAAAGAACAATCCCTGCAACAGCTCAATCAACATTTGTCCAAATTATGCACCACTCTTCATTCTTTACCACACAATAATTGCTTAAATGAAAATCCACCTAAAGATGATACACAAGATAGAAGCCCATCCCCCTCCACTAGCAACTAAAAACCGCATTATACACATATAGAATGAAAAACTTAAAGCCAGAAAGGTTACTTTCTGGAACATCATCAAAAACAAGCACAAGGCAGAAATTTATGAACACTGGTTAAATTCTGCCTCATAAACTCCAAATTAAACGTATTCCAAACGAACAGGACCAACAAAGACAATTATGGGAGAAACTAACACTTGGAAAACATGAAGACAGAAATAGAACTGCTTAAGCTTAGAGCGCTGAGCAATGAAGAAAAATTGAAGAACATAGATGAGGAAATCTACAACGAATTAAAGAAACATTGAGATGGTCAACGCTTGGAAAGTGTCTTTAAACTGTGGCAAACAACTTGTGAAGCTGAAGAAACAAACTCGCTACAAGGCTGGCAAAGACAAAGCAATTTGTTTATTAACTACGAAACACAGTTCATCGTAGAATAGGCATCGGATAAGCCCTTGCTGAAGGAAAATAAACCAAAAACATACACAGAAATGAACCCAGGCTTATCGAACACAAACCAACGACGGACTAGGGGAGGCAACTCCACCGACCTTACATCCCCAAATAACTTAGAAACAACAATCAGGAATTCAGCCGACAACAGAGAATCTGGACGGAATCTTCTTGGCATCCTACAAAGAAATCAAAGGTTCCATGGAAACGTCGAGACGAAGCAAAACTTTTGCGAACCAATCCACCCCCCCATCATCTCACAATAAATGGAAGAATTTACCTTCGAGACTTGGTTACTTCGATCAGAGAGGGTGGGTCGATTCTGGATTGTCGAATGCTTTTCATAGACTTCGTTTAAATATATCTTGCTAGACATCAATCCGTCCCTTGTCACACTCAATCAGTAAAGCTAGCTACGTGTCTTTAGCCGCAGGTATACGTACGAAATGTATGGGGGGTTTTTTTCTCATGTTCCTTTCTTTCTTTTACTTGTTTCATTCATTAGACTGCGGCCATGCTGGAGCAGCGCCTTAAAGTTTTTTTTATATAATATATACTAGCCTCCCTCTTTCACACGATGCTACACACAGCATATATGTTTGTATATATATATATATACACCAGCTGCCTTAACTCGTACAAGTCAGTGGATCAGTGGGTATAAGCAGGTGTGTGAAATGGGCTAAAAAGCTTGGTTCATCTGTCACATGGGTCCTCTCGCAACATTTATACTGTCCACTTAGGATACACCGACCTAACCTCTGGCCAGAACCTAACGCCAATTTCCCTGAACTCTTGCGGGGTCACCATGTCTGTCCCAAGCGAAAGCCCGAAAGCAAAAGTCATACGCACTAGTTGTCCTTCTGCTCACATGTCTGTCTTACTTGCAAGGCCCCTTGACCGTTCATACGTCATCACTTACCTTATACTTCCAGCCTATCCCACCATCTTTGTCATATATTATGTGTACTAAGAGGCTTGCTTCCCAACCACATGGTTCTGGGTTCAGTCTCACTGCGTGCCACCTTGAGCAAGTGTCTTCTGCTATAGTCTCAAGCCGACCAAAGCCTTGTGAGTGGTTTTGGTGGATGGAAACTGAAAGAAGCTCATCGAATATATATATGTGTGTGTGTGTCTCCTCATGTCTGTGTGTCTGTCTCCCATCACTGCTTGATAACTGGTGTTGGTGTTTATGCTCCTATAACCTAGCAGTTCAGCAAAGCAGACCAAAATAAGTGCTGGATTCGATTCATTCGACTAAAACAGAATTTTTCAAGGCCATCACTTAGGGGCCGGTGTCGGTTTTTTGACATCCCTATAATGTAGTGGTTTTGTAAAAGGAGATTTATAAAAAAAAGAAAGAAACACCTCCTGTGTTCATAATGTCTACATACATACACACTCACACAAACATGTATATGGGCATACACACACAAACATATATGTGCATGTACGTACTCATATGTATACACATATCCACACTCCAAACACTATTATGACAACTTACTGATTGTCCTCCAAGTAAATGCCTAAACTACAGTTTAAGCAACATATTACCTGCCTCTGGACGCCCTCTTCCCATGACGGTACCCATACAGGTGATCCCCAGGAGTGCCTCCGGATTTAAACATCCCCTGGTTGCTTGGATGCTTCAGACTACCCCTGAAGGATCGAGGCAAACCTACCACTTACCTATATATATATATATATATATACATATATATATATATATATATATATATATATATATATATATATATATATATGTATGTATATATATGTATGTATACATATGTATGTATATATATATATATACATATATACATACATACATAGATGTGTGAGCATGTATTGTACACGCCAGTAATCTAAAAATGTATTCCAACAGACAAGGTAACTCTCATGGAAGTAGGCAACCGAAATATAATGCTTTCAAAAACTAAACCTTTTCCAGGTGTCTTTGGACAAACTTAATCTTCTTGAGACGCAGAGACTCTTAAGGAATGAAGAGACTCTTAAGGAATGAAGAGACTCTTAAGGAATGAAGAGACTCTTAAGGAACTGAGAGAGATGAACACGAATTTGAGACTTTTGATTAGCAACACTGATGAACTCACTCGCTCCACACAAGAGGAAAAGAAGAGGAAAAGAAGAGAAAGAACAATCCCTGCAACAGCTCAATCAACATTTGTCCAAATTATGCACCACTCTTCATTCTTTACCACATAATAATTGCTTAAATGAAAATCCACCTAAAGATGATACACAAGATAGAAGCCCATCCCCCTCCACTAGCAACTAAAAACCGCATTATACACATATAGAATGAAAAACTTAAAGCCAGAAAGGTTACTTTCTGGAACATCATCAAAAACAAGCACAAGGCAGAAATTTATGAACACTGGTTAAATTCTGCCTCATAAACTCCAAATTAAACGTATTCCAAACGAACAGGACCAACAAAGACAATTATGGGAGAAACTAACACTTGGAAAACATGAAGACAGAAATAGAACTGCTTAAGCTTAGAGCGCTGAGCAATGAAGAAAAATTGAAGAACATAGATGAGGAAATCTACAACGAATTAAAGAAACATTGAGATGGTCAACGCTTGGAAAGTGTCTTTAAACTGTGGCAAACAACTTGTGAAGCTGAAGAAACAAACTCGCTACAAGGCTGGCAAAGACAAAGCAATTTGTTTATTAACTACGAAACACAGTTCATCGTAGAATAGGCATCGGATAAGCCCTTGCTGAAGGAAAATAAACCAAAAACATACACAGAAATGAACCCAGGCTTATCGAACACAAACCAACGACGGACTAGGGGAGGCAACTCCACCGACCTTACATCCCCAAATAACTTAGAAACAACAATCAGGAATTCAGCCGACAACAGAGAATCTGGACGGAATCTTCTTGGCATCCTACAAAGAAATCAAAGGTTCCATGGAAACGTCGAGACGAAGCAAAACTTTTGCGAACCAATCCACCCCCCATCATCTCACAATAAATGGAAGAATTTACCTTCGAGACTTGGTTACTTCGATCAGAGAGGGTGGGTCGATTCTGGATTGTCGAATGCTTTTCATAGACTTTGTTTAAATATATCTTGCTAGACATCAATCCGTCCCTTGTCACACTCAATCAGTAAAGCTAGCTACGTGTCTTTAGCCGCAGGTATACGTACGAAATGTATGGGGGGTTTTTTTCTCATGTTCCTTTCTTTCTTTTACTTGTTTCATTCATTAGACTGCGGCCATGCTGGAGCAGCGCCTTAAAGTTTTTTTTATATAATATATACTAGCCTCCCTCTTTCACACGATGCTACACACAGCATATATGTTTGTATATATATATATATACACCAGCTGCCTTAACTCGTACAAGTCAGTGGATCAGTGGGTATAAGCAGGTGTGTGAAATGGGCTAAAAAGCTTGGTTCATCTGTCACATGGGTCCTCTCGCAACATTTATACTGTCCACTTAGGATACACCGACCTAACCTCTGGCCAGAACCTAACGCAAATTTCCCTGAACTCTTGCGGGGTCACCATGTCTGTCCCAAGCGAAAGCCCGAAAGCAAAAGTCATACGCACTAGTTGTCCTTCTGCTCACATGTCTGTCTTACTTGCAAGGCCCCTTGACCGTTCATACGTCATCACTTACCTTATACTTCCAGCCTATCCCACCATCTTTGTCATATATTATGTGTACTAAGAGACTTGCTTCCCAACCACATGGTTCTGGGTTCAGTCTCACTGCGTGCCACCTTGAGCAAGTGTCTTCTGCTATAGTCTCAAGCCGACCAAAGCCTTGTGAGTGGTTTTGGTGGATGGAAACTGAAAGAAGCTCATCGAATATATATGTGTGTGTGTCTCCTCATGTCTGTGTGTCTGTCTCCCATCACTGCTTGATAACTGGTGTTGGTGTTTATGCTCCTATAACCTAGCAGTTCAGCAAAGCAGACCAAAATAAGTGCTGGATTCGATTCATTCGACTAAAACAGAATTTTTCAAGGCCATCATTTAGGGGCCGGTGTCGGTTTTTTGACATCCCTATAATGTAGTGGTTTTGTAAAAGGAGATTTATAAAAAAAAGAAAGAAACACCTCCTGTGTTCATAATGTCTACATACATGCACACTCACACAAACATGTATATGGGCATACACACACAAACATATATGTGCATGTACGTACTCATATGTATACACATATCCACACTCCAAACACTATTATGACAACTTACTGATTGTCCTCCAAGTAAATGCATAAACTACAGTTTAAGCAACATATTACCTGCCTCTGGACGCCCTCTTCCCATGACGGTACCCATACAGGTGATCCCCAGGAGTGCCTCCGGATTTAAACATCCCCTGGTTGCTTGGATGCTTCAGACTACCCCTGAAGGATCGAGGCAAACCTACCACTTACCTATATATATATATATACATATATATATATATATATATATATATATATATATATATATATATATATATATATATATATATATATATGTATGTATATATATGTATGTATACATATGTATGTATATATACATATATATATATATATATACATACATACATACATACATGTGTGAGCATGTATTGTACACGCCAGTAATCTAAAAATGTATTCCAACAGACAAGGTAACTCTCATGGAACTAGGCAACCGAAATATAATGCTTTCAAAAACTAAACCTTTTCCAGGTGTCTTTGGACAAACTTAATCTTCTTGAGACGCAGAGACTCTTAAGGAATGAAGAGACTCTTAAGGAACTGAGAGAGATGAACACGAATTTGAGACTTTTGATTAGCAACACTGATGAACTCACTCGCTCCACACAAGAGGAAAAGAAGAGGAAAAGAAGAGGAAAAGAAGAGAAAGAACAATCCCTGCAACAGCTCAATCAACATTTGTCCAAATACATACACACTCACACAAACATGTATATGGGCATACACACACAAACATATATATATATATATATATATATATATATATATATATATATATATACACATACATACATGTGTGAGCATGTATTGTACACGCCAGTAATCTAAAAATGTATTCCAACAGACAAGGTAACTCTCATGGAAGTAGGCAACCGAAATATAATGCTTTCAAAAACTAAACCTTTTCCAGGTGTCTTTGGACAAACTTAATCTTCTTGAGACGAAGAGACTCTTAAGGAATGAAGAGACTCTTAAGGAACTGAGAGAGATGAACACGAATTTGAGACTTTTGATTAGCAACACTGATGAACTCACTCGCTCCACACAAGAGGAAAAGAAGAGGAAAAGAAGAGAAAGAACAATCCCTGCAACAGCTCAATCAACATTTGTCCAAATTATGCACCACTCTTCATTCTTTACCACATAATAATTGCTTAAATGAAAATCCACCTAAAGATGATACACAAGATAGAAGCCCATTCCCCTCCACTAGCAACTAAAAACCGCATTATACACATATAGAATGAAAAACTTAAAGCCAGAAAGGTTACTTTCTGGAACATGATCAAAAACAAGCACAAGGCAGAAATTTATGAACACTGGTTAAATTCTGCCTCATAAACTCCAAATTAAACGTATTCCAAACGAACAGGACCAACAAAGACAATTATGGGAGAAACTAACACTTGGAAAACATGAAGACAGAAATAGAACTGCTTAAGCTTAGAGCGCTGAGCAATGAAGAAAAATTGAAGAACATAGATGAGGAAATCTACAACGAATTAAAGAAACATTGAGATGGTCAACGCTTGGAAAGTGTCTTTAAACTGTGGCAAACAACTTGTGAAACTGAAGAAACAAACTCGCTACAAGGCTGGCAAAGACAAAGCAATTTGTTTATTAATTACGAAACACAGTTCATCGTAGAATAGGCATCGGATAAGCCCTTGCTGAAGGAAAATAAACCAAAAACATACACAGAAATGAACCCAAGCTTATCGAAAACAAACCAGGGACGGACAAGGGGATACAATTGCACCTCTCTTACATCCCCAAATAACTTAGAAACAACAATCAGGAATTCAGCCGACAACAGAGAATCTGGACGGAATCTTCTTGGCATCCTACAAAGAAATCAAAGGTTCCAAGGAAACGTCGAGACGAAGCAAAACTTTTGCGAACCAATCCACCCCCCATCATCTCACAATAAATGGAAGAATTTACCTTCGAGACTTGGTTACTTCGATCAGAGAGGGTGGGTCGATTCTGGATTGTCGAATGCTTTTCATAGACTTCGTTTAAATATATCTTGCTAGACATCAATCCGTCCCTTGTCACACTCAATCAGTAAAGCTAGCTGCGTGTCTTTAGCCGCAGGTATACGTACGAAATTTATGGGGGTTTTTTTCTCATGTTCCTTTCTTTCTTTTACTTGTTTCATTCATTAGACTGCGGCCATGCTGGAGCAGCACCTTAAAGTTTTTTTTATATAATATATACTAGCCTCCCTCTTTCACACGATGCTACACACAGCATATATGTTTGTATATATATATATATACACCAGCTGCCTTAACTCGTACAAGTCAGTGGATCAGTGGGTATAAGCAGGTGTGTGAAATGGGCTAAAAAGCTTGGTTCATCTGTCACATGGGTCCTCTCGCAACATTTATACTGTCCACTTAGGATACACCGACCTAACCTCTGGCCAGAACCTAACGCCAATTTCCCTGAACTCTTGCGGGGTCACCATGTCTGTCCCAAGCGAAAGCCCGAAAGCAAAAGTCATACGCACTAGTTGTCCTTCTGCTCACATGTCTGTCTTACTTGCAAGGCCCCTTGACCGTTCATACGTCATCACTTACCTTATACTTCCAGCCTATCCCACCATCTTTGTCATATATTATGTGTACTAAGAGGCTTGCTTCCCAACCACATGGTTCTGGGTTCAGTCTCACTGCGTGCCACCTTGAGCAAGTGTCTTCTGCTATAGTCTCAAGCCGACCAAAGCCTTGTGAGTGGTTTTGGTGGATGGAAACTGAAAGAAGCTCATCGAATATATATGTGTGTGTGTCTCCTCATGTCTGTGTGTCTGTCTCCCATCACTGCTTGATAACTGGTGTTGGTGTTTATGCTCCTATAACCTAGCAGTTCAGCAAAGCAGACCAAAATAAGTGCTGGATTCGATTCATTCGACTAAAACAGAATTTTTCAAGGCCATCACTTAGGGGCCGGTGTCGGTTTTTTGACATCCCTATAATGTAGTGGTTTTGTAAAAGGAGATTTATAAAAAAAAGAAAGAAACACCTCCTGTGTTCATAATGTCTACATACATACACACTCACACAAACATGTATATGGGCATACACACACAAACATATATGTGCATGTACGTACTCATATGTATACACATATCCACACTCCAAACACTATTATGACAACTTACTGATTGTCCTCCAAGTAAATGCCTAAACTACAGTTTAAGCAACATATTACCTGCCTCTGGACGCCCTCTTCCCATGACGGTACCCATACAGGTGATCCCCAGGAGTGCCTCCGGATTTAAACATCCCCTGGTTGCTTGGATGCTTCAGACTACCCCTGAAGGATCGAGGCAAACCTACCACTTACCTATATATATATATATATATACATATATATATATATATATATATATATATATATATATATATATATATATATATATATGTATATATATGTATGTATACATATGTATGTATATATATATATATATATATATACATACATACATAGATGTGTGAGCATGTATTGTACACGCCAGTAATCTAAAAATGTATTCCAACAGACAAGGTAACTCTCATGGAAGTAGGCAACCGAAATATAATGCTTTCAAAAACTAAACCTTTTCCAGGTGTCTTTGGACAAACTTAATCTTCTTGAGACGCAGAGACTCTTAAGGAATGAAGAGACTCTTAAGGAATGAAGAGACTCTTAAGGAATGAAGAGACTCTTAAGGAACTGAGAGAGATGAACACGAATTTGAGACTTTTGATTAGCAACACTGATGAACTCACTCGCTCCACACAAGAGGAAAAGAAGAGGAAAAGAAGAGAAAGAACAATCCCTGCAACAGCTCAATCAACATTTGTCCAAATTATGCACCACTCTTCATTCTTTACCACATAATAATTGCTTAAATGAAAATCCACCTAAAGATGATACACAAGATAGAAGCCCATCCCCCTCCACTAGCAACTAAAAACCGCATTATACACATATAGAATGAAAAACTTAAAGCCAGAAAGGTTACTTTCTGGAACATCATCAAAAACAAGCACAAGGCAGAAATTTATGAACACTGGTTAAATTCTGCCTCATAAACTCCAAATTAAACGTATTCCAAACGAACAGGACCAACAAAGACAATTATGGGAGAAACTAACACTTGGAAAACATGAAGACAGAAATAGAACTGCTTAAGCTTAGAGCGCTGAGCAATGAAGAAAAATTGAAGAACATAGATGAGGAAATCTACAACGAATTAAAGAAACATTGAGATGGTCAACGCTTGGAAAGTGTCTTTAAACTGTGGCAAACAACTTGTGAAGCTGAAGAAACAAACTCGCTACAAGGCTGGCAAAGACAAAGCAATTTGTTTATTAACTACGAAACACAGTTCATCGTAGAATAGGCATCGGATAAGCCCTTGCTGAAGGAAAATAAACCAAAAACATACACAGAAATGAACCCAGGCTTATCGAACACAAACCAACGACGGACTAGGGGAGGCAACTCCACCGACCTTACATCCCCAAATAACTTAGAAACAACAATCAGGAATTCAGCCGACAACAGAGAATCTGGACGGAATCTTCTTGGCATCCTACAAAGAAATCAAAGGTTCCATGGAAACGTCGAGACGAAGCAAAACTTTTCGAACCAATCCACCCCCCATCATCTCACAATAAATGGAAGAATTTACCTTCGAGACTTGGTTACTTCGATCAGAGAGGGTGGGTCGATTCTGGATTGTCGAATGCTTTTCATGGACTTCGTTTAAATATATCTTGCTAGACATCAATCCGTCCCTTGTCACACTCAATCAGTAAAGCTAGCTGCGTGTCTTTAGCCGCAGGTATACGTACGAAATGTATGGGGTTTTTTTTCTCATGTTCCTTTCTTTCTTACACTTGTTTCATTCATTAGACTGCGGCCATGCTGGAGCAGCGCCTTAAAGTTTTTTTTATATAATATATACTAGCCTCCCTCTTTCACACGATGCTACACACAGCATATATGTTTGTATATATATATATATACACCAGCTGCCTTAACTCGTACAAGTCAGTGGATCAGTGGGTATAAGCAGGTGTGTGAAATGGGCTAAAAAGCTTGGTTCATCTGTCACATGGGTCCTCTCGCAACATTTATACTGTCCACTTAGGATACACCGACCTAACCTCTGGCCAGAACCTAACGCCAATTTCCCTGAACTCTTGCGGGGTCACCATGTCTGTCCCAAGCGAAAGCCCGAAAGCAAAAGTCATACGCACTAGTTGTCCTTCTGCTCACATGTCTGTCTTACTTGCAAGGCCCCTTGACCGTTCATACGTCATCACTTACCTTATACTTCCAGCCTATCCCACCATCTTTGTCATATATTATGTGTACTAAGAGGCTTGCTTCCCAACCACATGGTTCTGGGTTCAGTCTCACTGCGTGCCACCTTGAGCAAGTGTCTTCTGCTATAGTCTCAAGCCGACCAAAGCCTTGTGAGTGGTTTTGGTGGATGGAAACTGAAAGAAGCTCATCGAATATATATGTGTGTGTGTCTCCTCATGTCTGTGTGTCTGTCTCCCATCACTGCTTGATAACTGGTGTTGGTGTTTATGCTCCTATAACCTAGCAGTTCAGCAAAGCAGACCAAAATAAGTGCTGGATTCGATTCATTCGACTAAAACAGAATTTTTCAAGGCCATCATTTAGGGGCCGGTGTCGGTTTTTTGACATCCCTATAATGTAGTGGTTTTGTAAAAGGAGATTTATAAAAAAAAGAAAGAAACACCTCCTGTGTTCATAATGTCTACATACATACACACTCACACAAACATGTATATGGGCATACACACACAAACATATATGTGCATGTACGTACTCATATGTATACACATATCCACACTCCAAACACTATTATGACAACTTACTGATTGTCCTCCAAGTAAATGCCTAAACTACAGTTTAAGCAACATATTACCTGCCTCTGGACGCCCTCTTCCCATGACGGTACCCATACAGGTGATCCCCAGGAGTGCCTCCGGATTTAAACATCCCCTGGTTGCTTGGATGCTTCAGACTACCCCTGAAGGATCGAGGCAAACCTACCACTTACCTATATATATATATATATATATACATATATATATATATATATATATATATATATATATATATATATATATATATATATGTATGTATATATATGTATGTATACATATGTATGTATATATATATATATATATATATACATACATACATAGATGTGTGAGCATGTATTGTACACGCCAGTAATCTAAAAATGTATTCCAACAGACAAGGTAACTCTCATGGAAGTAGGCAACCGAAATATAATGCTTTCAAAAACTAAACCTTTTCCAGGTGTCTTTGGACAAACTTAATCTTCTTGAGACGCAGAGACTCTTAAGGAATGAAGAGACTCTTAAGGAATGAAGAGACTCTTAAGGAATGAAGAGACTCTTAAGGAATGAAGAGACTCTTAAGGAACTGAGAGAGATGAACACGAATTTGAGACTTTTGATTAGCAACACTGATGAACTCACTCGCTCCACACAAGAGGAAAAGAAGAGAAAGAACAATCCCTGCAACAGCTCAATCAACATTTGTCCAAATTATGCACCACTCTTCATTCTTTACCACATAATAATTGCTTAAATGAAAATCCACCTAAAGATGATACACAAGATAGAAGCCCATCCCCCTCCACTAGCAACTAAAAACCGCATTATACACATATAGAATGAAAAACTTAAAGCCAGAAAGGTTACTTTCTGGAACATCATCAAAAACAAGCACAAGGCAGAAATTTATGAACACTGGTTAAATTCTGCCTCATAAACTCCAAATTAAACGTATTCCAAACGAACAGGACCAACAAAGACAATTATGGGAGAAACTAACACTTGGAAAACATGAAGACAGAAATAGAACTGCTTAAGCTTAGAGCGCTGAGCAATGAAGAAAAATTGAAGAACATAGATGAGGAAATCTACAACGAATTAAAGAAACATTGAGATGGTCAACGCTTGGAAAGTGTCTTTAAACTGTGGCAAACAACTTGTGAAGCTGAAGAAACAAACTCGCTACAAGGCTGGCAAAGACAAAGCAATTTGTTTATTAACTACGAAACACAGTTCATCGTAGAATAGGCATCGGATAAGCCCTTGCTGAAGGAAAATAAACCAAAAACATACACAGAAATGAACCCAGGCTTATCGAACACAAACCAACGACGGACTAGGGGAGGCAACTCCACCGACCTTACATCCCCAAATAACTTAGAAACAACAATCAGGAATTCAGCCGACAACAGAGAATCTGGACGGAATCTTCTTGGCATCCTACAAAGAAATCAAAGGTTCCATGGAAACGTCGAGACGAAGCAAAACTTTTGCGAACCAATCCAACCCCCATCATCTCACAATAAATGGAAGAATTTACCTTCGAGACTTGGTTACTTCGATCAGAGAGGGTGGGTCGATTCTGGATTGTCGAATGCTTTTCATAGACTTCGTTTAAATATATCTTGCTAGACATCAATCCGTCCCTTGTCACACTCAATCAGTAAAGCTAGCTACGTGTCTTTAGCCGCAGGTATACGTACGAAATGTATGGGGGGTTTTTTTCTCATGATCCTTTCTTTCTTTTACTTGTTTCATTCATTAGACTGCGGCCATGCTGGAGCAGCGCCTTAAAGTTTTTTTTATATAATATATACTAGCCTCCCTCTTTCACACGATGCTACACACAGCATATATGTTTGTATATATATATATATATACACCAGCTGCCTTAACTCGTACAAGTCAGTGGATCAGTGGGTATAAGCAGGTGTGTGAAATGGGCTAAAAAGCTTGGTTCATCTGTCACATGGGTCCTCTCGCAACATTTATACTGTCCACTTAGGATACACCGACCTAACCTCTGGCCAGAACCTAACGCCAATTTCCCTGAACTCTTGCGGGGTCACCATGTCTGTCCCAAGCGAAAGCCCGAAAGCAAAAGTCATACGCACTAGTTGTCCTTCTGCTCACATGTCTGTCTTACTTGCAAGGCCCCTTGACCGTTCATACGTCATCACTTACCTTATACTTCCAGCCTATCCCACCATCTTTGTCATATATTATGTGTACTAAGAGGCTTGCTTCCCAACCACATGGTTCTGGGTTCAGTCTCACTGCGTGCCACCTTGAGCAAGTGTCTTCTGCTATAGTCTCAAGCCGACCAAAGCCTTGTGAGTGGTTTTGGTGGATGGAAACTGAAAGAAGCTCATCGAATATATATATGTGTGTGTGTGTCTCCTCATGTCTGTGTGTCTGTCTCCCATCACTGCTTGATAACTGGTGTTGGTGTTTATGCTCCTATAACCTAGCAGTTCAGCAAAGCAGACCAAAATAAGTGCTGGATTCGATTCATTCGACTAAAACAGAATTTTTCAAGGCCATCACTTAGGGGCCGGTGTCGGTTTTTTGACATCCCTATAATGTAGTGGTTTTGTAAAAGGAGATTTATAAAAAAAAGAAAGAAACACCTCCTGTGTTCATAATGTCTACATACATACACACTCACACAAACATGTATATGGGCATACACACACAAACATATATGTGCATGTACGTACTCATATGTATACACATATCCACACTCCAAACACTATTATGACAACTTACTGATTGTCCTCCAAGTAAATGCCTAAACTACAGTTTAAGCAACATATTACCTGCCTCTGGACGCCCTCTTCCCATGACGGTACCCATACAGGTGATCCCCAGGAGTGCCTCCGGATTTAAACATCCCCTGGTTGCTTGGATGCTTCAGACTACCCCTGAAGGATCGAGGCAAACCTACCACTTACCTATATATATATATATACATATATATATATATATATATATATATATATATATATATATATATATATATATATATATATATGTATGTATATATATGTATGTATACATATGTATGTATATATACATATATATATATATATATACATACATACATACATACATGTGTGAGCATGTATTGTACACGCCAGTAATCTAAAAATGTATTCCAACAGACAAGGTAACTCTCATGGAACTAGGCAACCGAAATATAATGCTTTCAAAAACTAAACCTTTTCCAGGTGTCTTTGGACAAACTTAATCTTCTTGAGACGCAGAGACTCTTAAGGAATGAAGAGACTCTTAAGGAACTGAGAGAGATGAACACGAATTTGAGACTTTTGATTAGCAACACTGATGAACTCACTCGCTCCACACAAGAGGAAAAGAAGAGGAAAAGAAGAGGAAAAGAAGAGAAAGAACAATCCCTGCAACAGCTCAATCAACATTTGTCCAAATACATACACACTCACACAAACATGTATATGGGCATACACACACAAACATATATATATATATATATATATATATATATATATATATATATATACACATACATACATGTGTGAGCATGTATTGTACACGCCAGTAATCTAAAAATGTATTCCAACAGACAAGGTAACTCTCATGGAAGTAGGCAACCGAAATATAATGCTTTCAAAAACTAAACCTTTTCCAGGTGTCTTTGGACAAACTTAATCTTCTTGAGACGAAGAGACTCTTAAGGAATGAAGAGACTCTTAAGGAACTGAGAGAGATGAACACGAATTTGAGACTTTTGATTAGCAACACTGATGAACTCACTCGCTCCACACAAGAGGAAAAGAAGAGAAAGAACAATCCCTGCAACAGCTCAATCAACATTTGTCCAAATTATGCACCACTCTTCATTCTTTACCACATAATAATTGCTTAAATGAAAATCCACCTAAAGATGATACACAAGATAGAAGCCCATTCCCCTCCACTAGCAACTAAAAACCGCATTATACACATATAGAATGAAAAACTTAAAGCCAGAAAGGTTACTTTCTGGAACATGATCAAAAACAAGCACAAGGCAGAAATTTATGAACACTGGTTAAATTCTGCCTCATAAACTCCAAATTAAACGTATTCCAAACGAACAGGACCAACAAAGACAATTATGGGAGAAACTAACACTTGGAAAACATGAAGACAGAAATAGAACTGCTTAAGCTTAGAGCGCTGAGCAATGAAGAAAAATTGAAGAACATAGATGAGGAAATCTACAACGAATTAAAGAAACATTGAGATGGTCAACGCTTGGAAAGTGTCTTTAAACTGTGGCAAACAACTTGTGAAACTGAAGAAACAAACTCGCTACAAGGCTGGCAAAGACAAAGCAATTTGTTTATTAATTACGAAACACAGTTCATCGTAGAATAGGCATCGGATAAGCCCTTGCTGAAGGAAAATAAACCAAAAACATACACAGAAATGAACCCAAGCTTATCGAAAACAAACCAGGGACGGACAAGGGGATACAATTGCACCTCTCTTACATCCCCAAATAACTTAGAAACAACAATCAGGAATTCAGCCGACAACAGAGAATCTGGACGGAATCTTCTTGGCATCCTACAAAGAAATCAAAGGTTCCAAGGAAACGTCGAGACGAAGCAAAACTTTTGCGAACCAATCCACCCCCCATCATCTCACAATAAATGGAAGAATTTACCTTCGAGACTTGGTTACTTCGATCAGAGAGGGTGGGTCGATTCTGGATTGTCGAATGCTTTTCATAGACTTCGTTTAAATATATCTTGCTAGACATCAATCCGTCCCTTGTCACACTCAATCAGTAAAGCTAGCTGCGTGTCTTTAGCCGCAGGTATACGTACGAAATTTATGGGGTTTTTTTTCTCATGTTCCTTTCTTTCTTTTACTTGTTTCATTCATTAGACTGCGGCCATGCTGGAGCAGCACCTTAAAGTTTTTTTTATATAATATATACTAGCCTCCCTCTTTCACACGATGCTACACACAGCATATATGTTTGTATATATATATATATACACCAGCTGCCTTAACTCGTACAAGTCAGTGGATCAGTGGGTATAAGCAGGTGTGTGAAATGGGCTAAAAAGCTTGGTTCATCTGTCACATGGGTCCTCTCGCAACATTTATACTGTCCACTTAGGATACACCGACCTAACCTCTGGCCAGAACCTAACGCCAATTTCCCTGAACTCTTGCGGGGTCACCATGTCTGTCCCAAGCGAAAGCCCGAAAGCAAAAGTCATACGCACTAGTTGTCCTTCTGCTCACATGTCTGTCTTACTTGCAAGGCCCCTTGACCGTTCATACGTCATCACTTACCTTATACTTCCAGCCTATCCCACCATCTTTGTCATATATTATGTGTAGTAAGAGGCTTGCTTCCCAACCACATGGTTCTGGGTTCAGTCTCACTGCGTGCCACCTTGAGCAAGTGTCTTCTGCTATAGTCTCAAGCCGACCAAAGCCTTGTGAGTGGTTTTGGTGGATGGAAACTGAAAGAAGCTCATCGAATATATATGTGTGTGTGTCTCCTCATGTCTGTGTGTCTGTCTCCCATCACTGCTTGATAACTGGTGTTGGTGTTTATGCTCCTATAACCTAGCAGTTCAGCAAAGCAGACCAAAATAAGTGCTGGATTCGATTCATTCGACTAAAACAGAATTTTTCAAGGCCATCACTTAGGGGCCGGTGTCGGTTTTTTGACATCCCTATAATGTAGTGGTTTTGTAAAAGGAGATTTATAAAAAAAAGAAAGAAACACCTCCTGTGTTCATAATGTCTACATACATACACACTCACACAAACATGTATATGGGCATACACACACAAACATATATGTGCATGTACGTACTCATATGTATACACATATCCACACTCCAAACACTATTATGACAACTTACTGATTGTCCTCCAAGTAAATGCCTAAACTACAGTTTAAGCAACATATTACCTGCCTCTGGACGCCCTCTTCCCATGACGGTACCCATACAGGTGATCCCCAGGAGTGCCTCCGGATTTAAACATCCCCTGGTTGCTTGGAGGCTTCAGACTACCCCTGAAGGATCGAGGCAAACCTACCACTTACCTATATATATATATATATATACATATATATATATATATATATATATATATATATATATATATATATATATATATATATATATATGTATATATATGTATGTATACATATGTATGTATATATATATATATATATATACATACATACATAGATGTGTGAGCATGTATTGTACACGCCAGTAATCTAAAAATGTATTCCAACAGACAAGGTAACTCTCATGGAAGTAGGCAACCGAAATATAATGCTTTCAAAAACTAAACCTTTTCCAGGTGTCTTTGGACAAACTTAATCTTCTTGAGACGCAGAGACTCTTAAGGAATGAAGAGACTCTTAAGGAACTGAGAGAGATGAACACGAATTTGAGACTTTTGATTAGCAACACTGATGAACTCACTCGCTCCACACAAGAGGAAAAGAAGAGGAAAAGAAGAGAAAGAACAATCCCTGCAACAGCTCAATCAACATTTGTCCAAATTATGCACCACTCTTCATTCTTTACCACATAATAATTGCTTAAATGAAAATCCACCTACAGATGATACACAAGATAGAAGCCCATCCCCCTCCACTAGCAACTAAAAACCGCATTATACACATATAGAATGAAAAACTTAAAGCCAGAAAGGTTACTTTCTGGAACATCATCAAAAACAAGCACAAGGCAGAAATTTATGAACACTGGTTAAATTCTGCCTCATAAACTCCAAATTAAACGTATTCCAAACGAACAGGACCAACAAAGTCAATTATGGGAGAAACTAACACTTGGAAAACATGAAGACAGAAATAGAACTGCTTAAGCTTAGAGCGCTGAGCAATGAAGAAAAATTGAAGGACATAGATGAGGAAATCTACAACGAATTAAAGAAACATTCAGATGGTCAACGTTTGGAAAGTGTCTTTAAACTGTGGCAAACAACTTGTGAAGCTGAAGAAACAAACTCGCTACAAGGCTGGCAAAGACAAAGCAATTTGTTTATTAACTACGAAACACAGTTCATCGTAGAATAGGCATCGGATAAGCCCTTGCTGAAGGAAAATAAACCAAAAACATACACAGAAATGAACCCAGGCTTATCGAACACAAACCAACGACGGACTAGGGGAGGCAACTCCACCGACCTTACATCCCCAAATAACTTAGAAACAACAATCAGGAATTCAGCCGACAACAGAGAATCTGGACGGAATCTTCTTGGCATCCTACAAAGAAATCAAAGGTTCCATGGAAACGTCGAGACGAAGCAAAACTTTTGCGAACCAATCCACCCCCCCATCATCTCACAATAAATGGAAGAATTTACCTCCGAGACTTGGTTACTTCGATCAGAGAGGGTGGGTCGATTCTGGATTGTCGAATGCTTTTCATAGACTTCGTTTAAATATATCTTGCTAGACATCAATCCGTCCCTTGTCACACTCAATCAGTAAAGCTAGCTGCGTGTCTTTAGCCGCAGGTATACGTACGAAATGTATGGGTTTTTTTTTCTCATGTTCCTTTCTTTCTTTTACTTGTTTCATTCATTAGACTGCGGCCATGCTGGAGCAGCGCCTTAAAGTTTTTTTTATATAATATATACTAGCCTCCCTCTTTCACACGATGCTACACACAGCATATATGTTTGTATATATATATATATACACCAGCTGCCTTAACTCGTACAAGTCAGTGGATCAGTGGGTATAAGCAGGTGTGTGAAATGGGCTAAAAAGCTTGGTTCATCTGTCACATGGGTCCTCTCGCAACATTTATACTGTCCACTTAGGATACACCGACCTAACCTCTGGCCAGAACCTGACGCCAATTTCCCTGAACTCTTGCGGGGTCACCATGTCTGTCCCAAGCGAAAGCCCGAAAGCAAAAGTCATACGCACTAGTTGTCCTTCTGCTCACATGTCTGTCTTACTTGCAAGGCCCCTTGACCGTTCATACGTCATCACTTACCTTATACTTCCAGCCTATCCCACCATCTTTGTCATATATTATGTGTAGTAAGAGGCTTCCTTCCCAACCACATGGTTCTGGGTTCAGTCTCACTGCGTGCCACCTTGAGCAAGTGTCTTCTGCTATAGTCTCAAGCCGACCAAAGCCTTGTGAGTGGTTTTGGTGGATGGAAACTGAAAGAAGCTCATCGAATATATATATGTGTGTGTGTGTCTCCTCATGTCTGTGTGTCTGTCTCCCATCACTGCTTGATAACTGGTGTTGGTGTTTATGCTCCTATAACCTAGCAGTTCAGCAAAGCAGACCAAAATAAGTGCTGGATTCGATTCATTCGACTAAAACAGAATTTTTCAAGGCCATCACTTAGGGGCCGGTGTCGGTTTTTTGACATCCCTATAATGTAGTGGTTTTGTAAAAGGAGATTTATAAAAAAAAGAAAGAAACACCTCCTGTGTTCATAATGTCTACATACATACACACTCACACAAACATGTATATGGGCATACACACACAAACATATATGTGCATGTACGTACTCATATGTATACACATATCCACACTCCAAACACTATTATGACAACTTACTGATTGTCCTCCAAGTAAATGCCTAAACTACAGTTTAAGCAACATATTACCTGCCTCTGGACGCCCTCTTCCCATGACGGTACCCATACAGGTGATGCCCAGGAGTGCCTCCGGATTTAAACATCCCCTGGTTGCTTGGATGCTTCAGACTACCCCTGAAGGATCGAGGCAAACCTACCACTTACCTATATATATATATATATATATACATATATATATATATATATATATATATATATATATATATATATATATATATATATATATATGTATGTATATATATGTATGTATACATATGTATGTATATATATATATATATATATATATATACATACATACATAGATGTGTGAGCATGTATTGTACACGCCAGTAATCTAAAAATGTATTCCAACAGACAAGGTAACTCTCATGGAAGTAGGCAACCGAAATATAATGCTTTCAAAAACTAAACCTTTTCCAGGTGTCTTTGGACAAACTTAATCTTCTTGAGACGCAGAGACTCTTAAGGAATGAAGAGACTCTTAAGGAATGAAGAGACTCTTAAGGAATGAAGAGACTCTTAAGGAACTGAGAGAGATGAACACGAATTTGAGACTTTTGATTAGCAACACTGATGAACTCACTCGCTCCACACAAGAGGAAAAGAAGAGGAAAAGAAGAGAAAGAACAATCCCTGCAACAGCTCAATCAACATTTGTCCAAATTATGCACCACTCTTCATTCTTTACCACATAATAATTGCTTAAATGAAAATCCACCTAAAGATGATACACAAGATAGAAGCCCATCCCCCTCCACTAGCAACTAAAAACCGCATTATACACATATAGAATGAAAAACTTAAAGCCAGAAAGGTTACTTTCTGGAACATCATCAAAAACAAGCACAAGGCAGAAATTTATGAACACTGGTTAAATTCTGCCTCATAAACTCCAAATTAAACGTATTCCAAACGAACAGGACCAACAAAGACAATTATGGGAGAAACTAACACTTGGAAAACATGAAGACAGAAATAGAACTGCTTCAGCTTAGAGCGCTGAGCAATGAAGAAAAATTGAAGAACATAGATGAGGAAATCTACAACGAATTAAAGAAACATTGAGATGGTCAACGCTTGGAAAGTGTCTTTAAACTGTGGCAAACAACTTGTGAAGCTGAAGAAACAAACTCGCTACAAGGCTGGCAAAGACAAAGCAATTTGTTTATTAACTACGAAACACAGTTCATCGTAGAATAGGCATCGGATAAGCCCTTGCTGAAGGAAAATAAACCAAAAACATACACAGAAATGAACCCAGGCTTATCGAACACAAACCAACGACGGACTAGGGGAGGCAACTCCACCGACCTTACATCCCCAAATAACTTAGAAACAACAATCAGGAATTCAGCCGACAACAGAGAATCTGGACGGAATCTTCTTGGCATCCTACAAAGAAATCAAAGGTTCCATGGAAACGTCGAGACGAAGCAAAACTTTTGCGAACCAATCCACCCCACATCATCTCACAATAAATGGAAGAATTTACCTTCGAGACTTGGTTACTTCGATCAGAGAGGGTGGGTCGATTCTGGATTGTCGAATGCTTTTCATAGACTTCGTTTAAATATATCTTGCTAGACATCAATCCGTCCCTTGTCACACTCAATCAGTAAAGCTAGCTACGTGTCTTTAGCCGCAGGTATACGTACGAAATGTATGGGGGGTTTTTTTCTCATGTTCCTTTCTTTCTTTTACTTGTTTCATTCATTAGACTGCGGCCATGCTGGAGCAGCGCCTTAAAGTTTTTTTTATATAATATATACTAGCCTCCCTCTTTCACACGATGCTACACACAGCATATATGTTTGTATATATATATATATACACCAGCTGCCTTAACTCGTACAAGTCAGTGGATCAGTGGGTATAAGCAGGTGTGTGAAATGGGCTAAAAAGCTTGGTTCATCTGTCACATGGGTCCTCTCGCAACATTTATACTGTCCACTTAGGATACACCGACCTAACCTCTGGCCAGAACCTAACGCCAATTTCCCTGAACTCTTGCGGGGTCACCATGTCTGTCCCAAGCGAAAGCCCGAAAGCAAAAGTCATACGCACTAGTTGTCCTTCTGCTCACATGTCTGTCTTACTTGCAAGGCCCCTTGACCGTTCATACGTCATCACTTACCTTATACTTCCAGCCTATCCCACCATCTTTGTCATATATTATGTGTAGTAAGAGGCTTCCTTCCCAACCACATGGTTCTGGGTTCAGTCTCACTGCGTGCCACCTTGAGCAAGTGTCTTCTGCTATAGTCTCAAGCCGACCAAAGCCTTGTGAGTGGTTTTGGTGGATGGAAACTGAAAGAAGCTCATCGAATATATATATGTGTGTGTGTGTCTCCTCATGTCTGTGTGTCTGTCTCCCATCACTGCTTGATAACTGGTGTTGGTGTTTATGCTCCTATAACCTAGCAGTTCAGCAAAGCAGACCAAAATAAGTGCTGGATTCGATTCATTCGACTAAAACAGAATTTTTCAAGGCCATCACTTAGGGGCCGGTGTCGGTTTTTTGACATCCCTATAATGTAGTGGTTTTGTAAAAGGAGATTTATAAAAAAAAGAAAGAAACACCTCCTGTGTTCATAATGTCTACATACATACACACTCACACAAACATGTATATGGGCATACACACACAAACATATATGTGCATGTACGTACTCATATGTATACACATATCCACACTCCAAACACTATTATGACAACTTACTGATTGTCCTCCAAGTAAATGCCTAAACTACAGTTTAAGCAACATATTACCTGCCTCTGGACGCCCTCTTCCCATGACGGTACCCATACAGGTGATCCCCAGGAGTGCCTCCGGATTTAAACATCCCCTGGTTGCTTGGATGCTTCAGACTACCCCTGAAGGATCGAGGCAAACCTACCACTTACCTATATATATATATATATATATACATATATATATATATATATATATATATATATATATATATATATATATATATATGTATGTATATATATGTATGTATACATATGTATGTATATATATATATATATATATATACATACATACATAGATGTGTGAGCATGTATTGTACACGCCAGTAATCTAAAAATGTATTCCAACAGACAAGGTAACTCTCATGGAAGTAGGCAACCGAAATATAATGCTTTCAAAAACTAAACCTTTTCCAGGTGTCTTTGGACAAACTTAATCTTCTTGAGACGCAGAGACTCTTAAGGAATGAAGAGACTCTTAAGGAATGAAGAGACTCTTAAGGAATGAAGAGACTCTTAAGGAACTGAGAGAGATGAACACGAATTTGAGACTTTTGATTAGCAACACTGATGAACTCACTCGCTCCACACAAGAGGAAAAGAAGAGGAAAAGAAGAGAAAGAACAATCCCTGCAACAGCTCAATCAACATTTGTCCAAATTATGCACCACTCTTCATTCTTTACCACATAATAATTGCTTAAATGAAAATCCACCTAAAGATGATACACAAGATAGAAGCCCATCCCCCTCCACTAGCAACTAAAAACCGCATTATACACATATAGAATGAAAAACTTAAAGCCAGAAAGGTTACTTTCTGGAACATCATCAAAAACAAGCACAAGGCAGAAATTTATGAACACTGGTTAAATTCTGCCTCATAAACTCCAAATTAAACGTATTCCAAACGAACAGGACCAACAAAGACAATTATGGGAGAAACTAACACTTGGAAAACATGAAGACAGAAATAGAACTGCTTAAGCTTAGAGCGCTGAGCAATGAAGAAAAATTGAAGAACATAGATGAGGAAATCTACAACGAATTAAAGAAACATTGAGATGGTCAACGCTTGGAAAGTGTCTTTAAACTGTGGCAAACAACTTGTGAAGCTGAAGAAACAAACTCGCTACAAGGCTGGCAAAGACAAAGCAATTTGTTTATTAACTACGAAACACAGTTCATCGTAGAATAGGCATCGGATAAGCCCTTGCTGAAGGAAAATAAACCAAAAACATACACAGAAATGAACCCAGGCTTATCGAACACAAACCAACGACGGACTAGGGGAGGCAACTCCACCGACCTTACATCCCCAAATAACTTAGAAACAACAATCAGGAATTCAGCCGACAACAGAGAATCTGGACGGAATATTCTTGGCATCCTACAAAGAAATCAAAGGTTCCATGGAAACGTCGAGACGAAGCAAAACTTTTGCGAACCAATCCACCCCCCATCATCTCACAATAAATGGAAGAATTTACCTTCGAGACTTGGTTACTTCGATCAGAGAGGGTGGGTCGATTCTGGATTGTCGAATGCTTTTCATAGACTTCGTTTAAATATATCTTGCTAGACATCAATCCGTCCCTTGTCACACTCAATCAGTAAAGCTAGCTACGTGTCTTTAGCCGCAGGTATACGTACGAAATGTATGGGGGGTTTTTTTCTCATGTTCCTTTCTTTCTTTTACTTGTTTCATTCATTAGACTGCGGCCATGCTGGAGCAGCGCCTTAAAGTTTTTTTTATATAATATATACTAGCCTCCCTCTTTCACACGATGCTACACACAGCATATATGTTTGTATATATATATATATACACCAGCTGCCTTAACTCGTACAAGTCAGTGGATCAGTGGGTATAAGCAGGTGTGTGAAATGGGCTAAAAAGCTTGGTTCATCTGTCACATGGGTCCTCTCGCAACATTTATACTGTCCACTTAGGATACACCGACCTAACCTCTGGCCAGAACCTAACGCCAATTTCCCTGAACTCTTGCGGGGTCACCATGTCTGTCCCAAGCGAAAGCCCGAAAGCAAAAGTCATACGCACTAGTTGTCCTTCTGCTCACATGTCTGTCTTACTTGCAAGGCCCCTTGACCGTTCATACGTCATCACTTACCTTATACTTCCAGCCTATCCCACCATCTTTGTCATATATTATGTGTACTAAGAGGCTTGCTTCCCAACCACATGGTTCTGGGTTCAGTCTCACTGCGTGCCACCTTGAGCAAGTGTCTTCTGCTATAGTCTCAAGCCGACCAAAGCCTTGTGAGTGGTTTTGGTGGATGGAAACTGAAAGAAGCTCATCGAATATATATATGTGTGTGTGTGTCTCCTCATGTCTGTGTGTCTGTCTCCCATCACTGCTTGATAACTGGTGTTGGTGTTTATGCTCCTATAACCTAGCAGTTCAGCAAAGCAGACCAAAATAAGTGCTGGATTCGATTCATTCGACTAAAACAGAATTTTTCAAGGCCATCACTTAGGGGCCGGTGTCGGTTTTTTGACATCCCTATAATGTAGTGGTTTTGTAAAAGGAGATTTATAAAAAAAAGAAAGAAACACCTCCTGTGTTCATAATGTCTACATACATACACACTCACACAAACATGTATATGGGCATACACACACAAACATATATGTGCATGTACGTACTCATATGTATACACATATCCACACTCCAAACACTATTATGACAACTTACTGATTGTCCTCCAAGTAAATGCCTAAACTACAGTTTAAGCAACATATTACCTGCCTCTGGACGCCCTCTTCCCATGACGGTACCCATACAGGTGATCCCCAGGAGTGCCTCCAGATTTAAACATCCCCTGGTTGCTTGGATGCTTCAGACTACCCCTGAAGGATCGAGGCAAACCTAACACTTACCTATATATATATATATATATATACATATATATATATATATATATATATATATATATATTTATATGTATGTATATATATGTATGTATACATATGTATGTATATATATATATATATATATATACATACATACATAGATGTGTGAGCATGTATTGTACACGCCAGTAATCTAAAAATGTATTCCAACAGACAAGGTAACTCTCATGGAAGTAGGCAACCGAAATATAATGCTTTCAAAAACTAAACCTTTTCCAGGTGTCTTTGGACAAACTTAATCTTCTTGAGACGCAGAGACTCTTAAGGAATGAAGAGACTCTTAAGGAATGAAGAGACTCTTAAGGAATGAAGAGACTCTTAAGGAACTGAGAGAGATGAACACGAATTTGAGACTTTTGATTAGCAACACTGATGAACTCACTCGCTCCACACAAGAGGAAAAGAAGAGGAAAAGAAGAGAAAGAACAATCCCTGCAACAGCTCAATCAACATTTGTCCAAATTATGCACCACTCTTCATTCTTTACCACATAATAATTGCTTAAATGAAAATCCACCTAAAGATGATACACAAGATAGAAGCCCATCCCCCTCCACTAGCAACTAAAAACCGCATTATACACATATAGAATGAAAAACTTAAAGCCAGAAAGGTTACTTTCTGGAACATCATCAAAAACAAGCACAAGGCAGAAATTTATGAACACTGGTTAAATTCTGCCTCATAAACTCCAAATTAAACGTATTCCAAACGAACAGGACCAACAAAGACAATTATGGGAGAAACTAACACTTGGAAAACATGAAGACAGAAATAGAACTGCTTAAGCTTAGAGCGCTGAGCAATGAAGAAAAATTGAAGAACATAGATGAGGAAATCTACAACGAATTAAAGAAACATTGAGATGGTCAACGCTTGGAAAGTGTCTTTAAACTGTGGCAAACAACTTGTGAAGCTGAAGAAACAAACTCGCTACAAGGCTGGCAAAGACAAAGCAATTTTTTTATTAACTACGAAACACAGTTCATCGTAGAATAGGCATCGGATGAGCCCTTGCTGAAGGAAAATAAACCAAAAACATACACAGAAATGAACCCAGGCTTATCGAACACAAACCAACGACGGACTAGGGGAGGCAACTCCACCGACCTTACATCCCCAAATAACTTAGAAACAACAATCAGGAATTCAGCCGACAACAGAGAATCTGGACGGAATCTTCTTGGCATCCTACAAAGAAATCAAAGGTTCCATGGAAACGTCGAGACGAAGCAAAACTTTTGCGAACCAATCCACCCCCCATCATCTCACAATAAATGGAAGAATTTACCTTCGAGACTTGGTTACTTCGATCAGAGAGGGTGGGTCGATTCTGGATTGTCGAATGCTTTTCATAGACTTCGTTTAAATATATCTTGCTAGACATCAATCCGTCCCTTGTCACACTCAATCAGTAAAGCTAGCTACGTGTCTTTAGCCGCAGGTATACGTACGAAATGTATGGGGGGTTTTTTTCTCATGTTCCTTTCTTTCTTTTACTTGTTTCATTCATTAGACTGCGGCCATGCTGGAGCAGCGCCTTAAAGTTTTTTTTATATAATATATACTAGCCTCCCTCTTTCACACGATGCTACACACAGCATATATGTTTGTATATATATATATATACACCAGCTGCCTTAACTCGTACAAGTCAGTGGATCAGTGGGTATAAGCAGGTGTGTGAAATGGGCTAAAAAGCTTGGTTCATCTGTCACATGGGTCCTCTCGCAACATTTATACTGTCCACTTAGGATACACCGACCTAACCTCTGGCCAGAACCTAACGCCAATTTCCCTGAACTCTTGCGGGGTCACCATGTCTGTCCCAAGCGAAAGCCCGAAAGCAAAAGTCATACGCACTAGTTGTCCTTCTGCTCACATGTCTGTCTTACTTGCAAGGCCCCTTGACCGTTCATACGTCATCACTTACCTTATACTTCCAGCCTATCCCACCATCTTTGTCATATATTATGTGTACTAAGAGGCTTGCTTCCCAACCACATGGTTCTGGGTTCAGTCTCACTGCGTGCCACCTTGAGCAAGTGTCTTCTGCTATAGTCTCAAGCCGACCAAAGCCTTGTGAGTGGTTTTGGTGGATGGAAACTGAAAGAAGCTCATCGAATATATATGTGTGTGTGTCTCCTCATGTCTGTGTGTCTGTCTCCCATCACTGCTTGATAACTGGTGTTGGTGTTTATGCTCCTATAACCTAGCAGTTCAGCAAAGCAGACCAAAATAAGTGCTGGATTCGATTCATTCGACTAAAACAGAATTTTTCAAGGCCATCATTTAGGGGCCGGTGTCGGTTTTTTGACATCCCTATAATGTAGTGGTTTTGTAAAAGGAGATTTATAAAAAAAAGAAAGAAACACCTCCTGTGTTCATAATGTCTACATACATACACACTCACACAAACATGTATATGGGCATACACACACAAACATATATGTGCATGTACGTACTCATATGTATACACATATCCACACTCCAAACACTATTATGACAACTTACTGATTGTCCTCCAAGTAAATGCATAAACTACAGTTTAAGCAACATATTACCTGCCTCTGGACGCCCTCTTCCCATGACGGTACCCATACAGGTGATCCCCAGGAGTGCCTCCGGATTTAAACATCCCCTGGTTGCTTGGATGCTTCAGACTACCCCTGAAGGATCGAGGCAAACCTACCACTTACCTATATATATATATATACATATATATATATATATATATATATATATATATATATATATATATATATATATATATATGTATGTATATATATGTATGTATACATATGTATGTATATATACATATATATATATATATATACATACATACATACATACATACATGTGTGAGCATGTATTGTACACGCCAGTAATCTAAAAATGTATTCCAACAGACAAGGTAACTCTCATGGAACTAGGCAACCGAAATATAATGCTTTCAAAAACTAAACCTTTTCCAGGTGTCTTTGGACAAACTTAATCTTCTTGAGACGCAGAGACTCTTGAGGAATGAAGAGACTCTTAAGGAACTGAGAGAGATGAACACGAATTTGAGACTTTTGATTAGCAACACTGATGAACTCACTCGCTCCACACAAGAGGAAAAGAAGAGGAAAAGAAGAGAAAGAACAATCCCTGCAACAGCTCAATCAACATTTGTCCAAATACATACACACTCACACAAACATGTATATGGGCATACACACACAAACATATATATATATATATATATATATATATATATATATATATATATATATATATACACATACATACATGTGTGAGCATGTATTGTACACGCCAGTAATCTAAAAATGTATTCCAACAGACAAGGTAACTCTCATGGAAGTAGGCAACCGAAATATAATGCTTTCAAAAACTAAACCTTTTCCAGGTGTCTTTGGACAAACTTAATCTTCTTGAGACGAAGAGACTCTTAAGGAATGAAGAGACTCTTAAGGAACTGAGAGAGATGAACACGAATTTGAGACTTTTGATTAGCAACACTGATGAACTCACTCGCTCCACACAAGAGGAAAAGAAGAGAAAGAACAATCCCTGCAACAGCTCAATCAACATTTGTCCAAATTATGCACCACTCTTCATTCTTTACCACATAATAATTGCTTAAATGAAAATCCACCTAAAGATGATACACAAGATAGAAGCCCATCCCCCTCCACTAGCAACTAAAAACCGCATTATACACATATAGAATGAAAAACTTAAAGCCAGAAAGGTTACTTTCTGGAACATCATCAAAAACAAGCACAAGGCAGAAATTTATGAACACTGGTTAAATTCTGCCTCATAAACTCCAAATTAAACGTATTCCAAACGAACAGGACCAACAAAGACAATTATGGGAGAAACTAACACTTGGAAAACATGAAGACAGAAATAGAACTGCTTAAGCTTAGAGCGCTGAGCAATGAAGAAAAATTGAAGAACATAGATGAGGAAATCTACAACGAATTAAAGAAACATTGAGATGGTCAACGCTTGGAAAGTGTCTTTAAACTGTGGCAAACAACTTGTGAAGCTGAAGAAACAAACTCGCTACAAGGCTGGCAAAGACAAAGCAATTTTTTTATTAACTACGAAACACAGTTCATCGTAGAATAGGCATCGGATAAGCCCTTGCTGAAGGAAAATAAAGCAAAAACATACAGAAATGAACCCAGGCTTATCGAACACAAACCAACGACGGACTAGGGGAGGCAACTCCACCGACCTTACATCCCCAAATAACTTAGAAACAACAATCAGGAATTCAGCCGACAACAGAGAATCTGGACGGAATCTTCTTGGCATCCTACAAAGAAATCAAAGGTTCCAAGGAAACGTCGAGACGAAGCAAAACTTTTGCGAACCAATCCACCCCCCATCATCTCACAATAAATGGAAGAATTTACCTTCGAGACTTGGTTACTTCGATCAGAGAGGGTGGGTCGATTCTGGATTGTCGAATGCTTTTCATAGACTTCGTTTAAATATATCTTGCTAGACATCAATCCGTCCCTTGTCACACTCAATCAGTAAAGCTAGCTGCGTGTCTTTAGCCGCAGGTATACGTACGAAATTTATGGGGGTTTTTTTCTCATGTTCCTTTCTTTCTTTTACTTGTTTCATTCATTAGACTGCGGCCATGCTGGAGCAGCACCTTAAAGTTTTTTTTATATAATATATACTAGCCTCCCTCTTTCACACGATGCTACACACAGCATATATGTTTGTATATATATATATATACACCAGCTGCCTTAACTCGTACAAGTCAGTGGATCAGTGGGTATAAGCAGGTGTGTGAAATGGGCTAAAAAGCTTGGTTCATCTGTCACATGGGTCCTCTCGCAACATTTATACTGTCCACTTAGGATACACCGACCTAACCTCTGGCCAGAACCTAACGCCAATTTCCCTGAACTCTTGCGGGGTCACCATGTCTGTCCCAAGCGAAAGCCCGAAAGCAAAAGTCATACGCACTAGTTGTCCTTCTGCTCACATGTCTGTCTTACTTGCAAGGCCCCTTGACCGTTCATACGTCATCACTTACCTTATACTTCCAGCCTATCCCACCATCTTTGTCATATATTATGTGTACTAAGAGGCTTGCTTCCCAACCACATGGTTCTGGGTTCAGTCTCACTGCGTGCCACCTTGAGCAAGTGTCTTCTGCTATAGTCTCAAGCCGACCAAAGCCTTGTGAGTGGTTTTGGTGGATGGAAACTGAAAGAAGCTCATCGAATATATATGTGTGTGTGTCTCCTCATGTCTGTGTGTCTGTCTCCCATCACTGCTTGATAACTGGTGTTGGTGTTTATGCTCCTATAACCTAGCAGTTCAGCAAAGCAGACCAAAATAAGTGCTGGATTCGATTCATTCGACTAAAACAGAATTTTTCAAGGCCATCATTTAGGGGCCGGTGTCGGTTTTTTGACATCCCTATAATGTAGTGGTTTTGTAAAAGGAGATTTATAAAAAAAAGAAAGAAACACCTCCTGTGTTCATAATGTCTACATACATACACACTCACACAAACATGTATATGGGCATACACACACAAACATATATGTGCATGTACGTACTCATATGTATACACATATCCACACTCCAAACACTATTATGACAACTTACTGATTGTCCTCCAAGTAAATGCATAAACTACAGTTTAAGCAACATATTACCTGCCTCTGGACGCCCTCTTCCCATGACGGTACCCATACAGGTGATCCCCAGGAGTGCCTCCGGATTTAAACATCCCCTGGTTGCTTGGATGCTTCAGACTACCCCTGAAGGATCGAGGCAAACCTACCACTTACCTATATATATATATATACATATATATATATATATATATATATATATATATATATATATATATATATATATATATATATATGTATGTATATATATGTATGTATACATATGTATGTATATATACATATATATATATATATATACATACATACATACATACATACATGTGTGAGCATGTATTGTACACGCCAGTAATCTAAAAATGTATTCCAACAGACAAGGTAACTCTCATGGAACTAGGCAACCGAAATATAATGCTTTCAAAAACTAAACCTTTTCCAGGTGTCTTTGGACAAACTTAATCTTCTTGAGACGCAGAGACTCTTAAGGAATGAAGAGACTCTTAAGGAACTGAGAGAGATGAACACGAATTTGAGACTTTTGATTAGCAACACTGATGAACTCACTCGCTCCACACAAGAGGAAAAGAAGAGGAAAAGAAGAGAAAGAACAATCCCTGCAACAGCTCAATCAACATTTGTCCAAATACATACACACTCACACAAACATGTATATGGGCATACACACACAAACATATATATATATATATATATATATATATATATATATATATATATACACATACATACATGTGTGAGCATGTATTGTACACGCCAGTAATCTAAAAATGTATTCCAACAGACAAGGTAACTCTCATGGAAGTAGGCAACCGAAATATAATGCTTTCAAAAACTAAACCTTTTCCAGGTGTCTTTGGACAAACTTAATCTTCTTGAGACGAAGAGACTCTTAAGGAATGAAGAGACTCTTAAGGAACTGAGAGAGATGAACACGAATTTGAGACTTTTGATTAGCAACACTGATGAACTCACTCGCTCCACACAAGAGGAAAAGAAGAGAAAGAACAATCCCTGCAACAGCTCAATCAACATTTGTCCAAATTATGCACCACTCTTCATTCTTTACCACATAATAATTGCTTAAATGAAAATCCACCTAAAGATGATACACAAGATAGAAGCCCATCCCCCTCCACTAGCAACTAAAAACCGCATTATACACATATAGAATGAAAAACTTAAAGCCAGAAAGGTTACTTTCTGGAACATCATCAAAAACAAGCACAAGGCAGAAATTTATGAACACTGGTTAAATTCTGCCTCATAAACTCCAAATTAAACGTATTCCAAACGAACAGGACCAACAAAGACAATTATGGGAGAAACTAACACTTGGAAAACATGAAGACAGAAATAGAACTGCTTAAGCTTAGAGCGCTGAGCAATGAAGAAAAATTGAAGAACATAGATGAGGAAATCTACAACGAATTAAAGAAACATTGAGATGGTCAACGCTTGGAAAGTGTCTTTAAACTGTGGCAAACAACTTGTGAAGCTGAAGAAACAAACTCGCTACAAGGCTGGCAAAGACAAAGCAATTTTTTTATTAACTACGAAACACAGTTCATCGTAGAATAGGCATCGGATAAGCCCTTGCTGAAGGAAAATAAAGCAAAAACATACAGAAATGAACCCAGGCTTATCGAACACAAACCAACGACGGACTAGGGGAGGCAACTCCACCGACCTTACATCCCCAAATAACTTAGAAACAACAATCAGGAATTCAGCCGACAACAGAGAATCTGGACGGAATCTTCTTGGCATCCTACAAAGAAATCAAAGGTTCCAAGGAAACGTCGAGACGAAGCAAAACTTTTGCGAACCAATCCACCCCCCATCATCTCACAATAAATGGAAGAATTTACCTTCGAGACTTGGTTACTTCGATCAGAGAGGGTGGGTCGATTCTGGATTGTCGAATGCTTTTCATAGACTTCGTTTAAATATATCTTGCTAGACATCAATCCGTCCCTTGTCACACTCAATCAGTAAAGCTAGCTGCGTGTCTTTAGCCGCAGGTATACGTACGAAATTTATGGGGGTTTTTTTCTCATGTTCCTTTCTTTCTTTTACTTGTTTCATTCATTAGACTGCGGCCATGCTGGAGCAGCACCTTAAAGTTTTTTTTATATAATATATACTAGCCTCCCTCTTTCACACGATGCTACACACAGCATATATGTTTGTATATATATATATATACACCAGCTGCCTTAACTCGTACAAGTCAGTGGATCAGTGGGTATAAGCAGGTGTGTGAAATGGGCTAAAAAGCTTGGTTCATCTGTCACATGGGTCCTCTCGCAACATTTATACTGTCCACTTAGGATACACCGACCTAACCTCTGGCCAGAACCTAACGCCAATTTCCCTGAACTCTTGCGGGGTCACCATGTCTGTCCCAAGCAAAAGCCCGAAAGCAAAAGTCATACGCACTAGTTGTCCTTCTGCTCACATGTCTGTCTTACTTGCAAGGCCCCTTGACCGTTCATACGTCATCACTTACCTTATACTTCCAGCCTATCCCACCATCTTTGTCATATATTATGTGTACTAAGAGGCTTGCTTCCCAACCACATGGTTCTGGGTTCAGTCTCACTGCGTGCCACCTTGAGCAAGTGTCTTCTGCTATAGTCTCAAGCCGACCAAAGCCTTGTGAGTGGTTTTGGTGGATGGAAACTGAAAGAAGCTCATCGAATATATATGTGTGTGTGTCTCCTCATGTCTGTGTGTCTGTCTCCCATCACTGCTTGATAACTGGTGTTGGTGTTTATGCTCCTATAACCTAGCAGTTCAGCAAAGCAGACCAAAATAAGTGCTGGATTCGATTCATTTGACTAAAACAGAATTTTTCAAGGCCATCACTTAGGGGCCGGTGTCGGTTTTTTGACATCCCTATAATGTAGTGGTTTTGTAAAAGGAGATTTATAAAAAAAAGAAAGAAACACCTCCTGTGTTCATAATGTCTACATACATACACACTCACACAAACATGTATATGGGCATACACACACAAACATATATGTGCATGTACGTACTCATATGTATACACATATCCACACTCCAAACACTATTATGACAACTTACTGATTGTCCTCCAAGTAAATGCATAAACTACGGTTTAAGCAACATATTACCTGCCTCTGGACGCCCTCTTCCCATGACGGTACCCATACAGGTGATCCCCAGGAGTGCCTCCGGATTTAAACATCCCCTGGTTGCTTGGATGCTTCAGACTACCCCTGAAGGATCGAGGCAAACCTACCACTTACCTATATATATATATACATATATATATATATATATATATATATATATACACATACATACATGTGTGAGCATGTATTGTACACGCCAGTAATCTAAAAATGTATTCCAACAGACAAGGTAACTCTCATGGAAGTAGGCAACCGAAATATAATGCTTTCAAAAACTAAACCTTTTCCAGGTGTCTTTGGACAAACTTAATCTTCTTGAGACGACGAGACTCTTAAGGAATGAAGAGACTCTTAAGGAACTGAGAGAGATGAACACGAATTTGAGACTTTTGATTAGCAACACTGATGAACTCACTCGCTCCACACAAGAGGAAAAGAAGAGAAAGAACAATCCCTGCAACAGCTCAATCAACATTTGTCCAAATTATGCACCACTCTTCATTCTTTACCACATAATAATTGCTTAAATGAAAATCCACCTAAAGATGATACACAAGATAGAAGCCCATCCCCCTCCACTAGCAACTAAAAACCGCATTATACACATATAGAATGAAAAACTTAAAGCCAGAAAGGTTACTTTCTGGAACATGATCAAAAACAAGCACAAGGCAGAAATTTATGAACACTGGTTAAATTCTGCCTCATAAACTCCAAATTAAACGTATTCCAAACGAACAGGACCAACAAAGACAATTATGGGAGAAACTAACACTTGGAAAACATGAAGACAGAAATAGAACTGCTTAAGCTTAGAGCGCTGAGCAATGAAGAAAAATTGAAGAACATAGATGAGGAAATCTACAACGAATTAAAGAAACATTGAGATGGTCAACGCTTGGAAAGTGTCTTTAAACTGTGGCAAACAACTTGTGAAGCTGAAGAAACAAACTCGCTACAAGGCTGGCAAAGACAAAGCAATTTGTTTATTAACTACGAAACACAGTTCATCGTAGAATAGGCATCGGATAAGCCCTTGCTGAAGGAAAATAAACCAAAAACATACACAGAAATGAACCCAGGCTTATCGAACACAAACCAGAGACCGACAAGGGGAGGCAACTCCACCGACCTTACATCCCCAAATAACTTAGAAACAACAATCAGGAATTCAGCCGACAACAGTGAATCTGGACGGAATCTTCTTGGCATCCTACAAAGAAATCAAAGGTTCCATGGAAACGTCGAGACGAAGCAAAACTTTGGCGAACCAATCCACCCCCCCCCCATCATCTCACAATGAATGGAAGAATTTACCTTCGAGACTTGGTTACTTCGATCAGAGAGGGTGGGTCGATTCTGGATTGTCAAATGCTTTTCATAGACTTCGTTTAAATATATCTTGCTAGACATCAATCCGTCCCTTGTCACACTCAATCAGTAAAGCTAGCTGCGTGTCTTTAGCCGCAGCTATACGTACGAAATGTATGGGGTTTTTTTTCTCATGTTCCTTTCTTTCTTTTACTTGTTTCATTCATTAGACTGCGGCCATGCTGGAGCAGCGCCTTAAAGTTTTTTTTATATAATATATACTAGCCTCCCTCTTTCACACGATGCTACACACAGCATATATGTTTGTATATATATATATATACACCAGCTGCCTTAACTCGTACAAGTCAGTGGATCAGTGGGTATAAGCAGGTGTGTGAAATGGGCTAAAAAGCTTGGTTCATCTGTCACATGGGTCCTCTCGCAACATTTATACTGTCCACTTAGGATACACCGACCTAACCTCTGGCCAGAACCTAACGCCAATTTCCCTGAACTCTTGCGGGGTCACCATGTCTGTCCCAAGCGAAAGCCCGAAAGCAAAAGTCATACGCACTAGTTGTCCTTCTGCTCACATGTCTGTCTTACTTGCAAGGCCCCTTGACCGTTCATACGTCATCACTTACCTTATACTTCCAGCCTATCCCACCATCTTTGTCATATATTATGTGTAGTAAGAGGCTTGCTTCCCAACCACATGGTTCTGGGTTCAGTCTCACTGCGTGCCACCTTGAGCAAGTGTCTTCTGCTATAGTCTCAAGCCGACCAAAGCCTTGTGAATGGTTTTGGTGGATGGAAACTGAAAGAAGCCCATCGAATATATATATGTGTGTGTGTGTCTCCTCATTTCTGTGTGTCTGTCTCCCATCACTGCTTGATAACTGGTGTTGGTGTTTATGCTCCTATAACCTAGCAGTTCAGCAAAGCAGACCAAAATAAGTGCTGGATTCGATTCATTCGACTAAAACAGAATTTTTCAAGGCCATCACTTAGGGGCCGGTGTCGGTTTTTTGACATCCCTATAATGTAGTGGTTTTGTAAAAGGAGATTTATAAAAAAAAGAAAGAAACACCTCCTGTGTTCATAATGTCTACATACATACACACTCACACAAACATGTATATGGGCATACACACACAAATATATGTGCATGTACGTACTCATATGTATACACATATCCACACTCCAAACACTATTATGACAACTTACTGATTGTCCTCCAAGTAAATGCATAAACTACAGTTTAAGCAACATATTACCTGCCTCTGGACGCCCTCTTCCCATGACGGTACCCATACAGGTGATCCCCAGGAGTGCCTCCGGATTTAAACATCCCCTGGTTGCTTGGATGCTTCAGACTACCCCTGAAGGATCGAGGCAAACCTACCACTTACCTATATATATATATATATATATACATATATATATATATATATATATATATATATATATATATATATATTTATATATATATATATGTATGTATATATATGTATGTATACATATGTATGTATATATATATATATATATATATACATACATACATACATACATGTGTGAGCATGTATTGTACACACCAGTAATCTAAAAATGTATTCCAACACACAAGGTAACTCTCATGGAACTAGGCAACCGAAATATAATGCTTTCAAAAACTAAACCTTTTCCAGGTGTCTTTCAACAAACTTAATCTTCTTGAGACGCAGAGACTCTTAAGGAATGAAGAGACTCTTAAGGAACTGAGAGAGATGAACACGAATTTGAGACTTTTGATTAGCAACACTGATGAACTCACTCGCTCCACACAAGAGGAAAAGAAGAGAAAGAACAATCCCTGCAACAGCTCAATCAACATTTGTCCAAATTATGCACCACTCTTCATTCTTTACCACATAATAATTGCTTAAATGAAAATCCACCTAAAGATGATACACAAGATAGAAGCCCATTCCCCTCCACTAGCAACTAAAAACCGCATTATACACATATAGAATGAAAAACTTAAAGCCAGAAAGGTTACTTTCTGGAACATGATCAAAAACAAGCACAAGGCAGAAATTTATGAACACTGGTTAAATTCTGCCTCATAAACTCCAAATTAAACGTATTCCAAACGAACAGGACCAACAAAGACAATTATGGGAGAAACTAACACTTGGAAAACATGAAGACAGAAATAGAACTGCTTAAGCTTAGAGCGCTGAGCAATGAAGAAAAATTGAAGAACATAGATGAGGAAATCTACAACGAATTAAAGAAACATTGAGATGGTCAACGCTTGGAAAGTGTCTTTAAACTGTGGCAAACAACTTGTGAAACTGAAGAAACAAACTCGCTACAAGGCTGGCAAAGACAAAGCAATTTGTTTATTAATTACGAAACACAGTTCATCGTAGAATAGGCATCGGATAAGCCCTTGCTGAAGGAAAATAAACCAAAAACATACACAGAAATGAACCCAGGCTTATCGAACACAAACCAACGACGGACTAGGGGAGGCAACTCCACCGACCTTACATCCCCAAATAACTTAGAAACAACAATCAGGAATTCAGCCGACAACAGAGAATCTGGACGGAATCTTCTTGGCATCCTACAAAGAAATCAAAGGTTCCAAGGAAACGTCGAGACGAAGCAAAACTTTTGCGAACCAATCCACCCCCCATCATCTCACAATAAATGGAAGAATTTACCTTCGAGACTTGGTTACTTCGATCAGAGAGGGTGGGTCGATTCTGGATTGTCGAATGCTTTTCATAGACTTCGTTTAAATATATCTTGCTAGACATCAATCCGTCCCTTGTCACACTCAATCAGTAAAGCTAGCTGCGTGTCTTTAGCCGCAGGTATACGTACGAAATTTATGGGGTTTTTTTTCTCATGTTCCTTTCTTTCTTTTACTTGTTTCATTCATTAGACTGCGGCCATGCTGGAGCAGCACCTTAAAGTTTTTTTTATATAATATATACTAGCCTCCCTCTTTCACACGATGCTACACACAGCATATATGTTTGTATATATATATATATACACCAGCTGCCTTAACTCGTACAAGTCAGTGGATCAGTGGGTATAAGCAGGTGTGTGAAATGGGCTAAAAAGCTTGGTTCATCTGTCACATGGGTCCTCTCGCAACATTTATACTGTCCACTTAGGATACACCGACCTAACCTCTGGCCAGAACCTAACGCCAATTTCCCTGAACTCTTGCGGGGTCACCATGTCTGTCCCAAGCGAAAGCCCGAAAGCAAAAGTCATACGCACTAGTTGTCCTTCTGCTCACATGTCTGTCTTACTTGCAAGGCCCCTTGACCGTTCATACGTCATCACTTACCTTATACTTCCAGCCTATCCCACCATCTTTGTCATATATTATGTGTAGTAAGAGGCTTGCTTCCCAACCACATGGTTCTGGGTTCAGTCTCACTGCGTGCCACCTTGAGCAAGTGTCTTCTGCTATAGTCTCAAGCCGACCAAAGCCTTGTGAGTGGTTTTGGTGGATGGAAACTGAAAGAAGCTCATCGAATATATATGTGTGTGTGTCTCCTCATGTCTGTGTGTCTGTCTCCCATCACTGCTTGATAACTGGTGTTGGTGTTTATGCTCCTATAACCTAGCAGTTCAGCAAAGCAGACCAAAATAAGTGCTGGATTCGATTCATTCGACTAAAACAGAATTTTTCAAGGCCATCACTTAGGGGCCGGTGTCGGTTTTTTGACATCCCTATAATGTAGTGGTTTTGTAAAAGGAGATTTATAAAAAAAAGAAAGAAACACCTCCTGTGTTCATAATGTCTACATACATACACACTCACACAAACATGTATATGGGCATACACACACAAACATATATGTGCATGTACGTACTCATATGTATACACATATCCACACTCCAAACACTATTATGACAACTTACTGATTGTCCTCCAAGTAAATGCATAAACTACGGTTTAAGCAACATATTACCTGCCTCTGGACGCCCTCTTCCCATGACGGTACCCATACAGGTGATCCCCAGGAGTGCCTCCGGATTTAAACATCCCCTGGTTGCTTGGATGCTTCAGACTACCCCTGAAGGATCGAGGCAAACCTACCACTTACCTATATATATATATACATATATATATATATATATATATATATATATACACATACATACATGTGTGAGCATGTATTGTACACGCCAGTAATCTAAAAATGTATTCCAACAGACAAGGTAACTCTCATGGAAGTAGGCAACCGAAATATAATGCTTTCAAAAACTAAACCTTTTCCAGGTGTCTTTGGACAAACTTAATCTTCTTGAGACGACGAGACTCTTAAGGAATGAAGAGACTCTTAAGGAACTGAGAGAGATGAACACGAATTTGAGACTTTTGATTAGCAACACTGATGAACTCACTCGCTCCACACAAGAGGAAAAGAAGAGAAAGAACAATCCCTGCAACAGCTCAATCAACATTTGTCCAAATTATGCACCACTCTTCATTCTTTACCACATAATAATTGCTTAAATGAAAATCCACCTAAAGATGATACACAAGATAGAAGCCCATCCCCCTCCACTAGCAACTAAAAACCGCATTATACACATATAGAATGAAAAACTTAAAGCCAGAAAGGTTACTTTCTGGAACATGATCAAAAACAAGCACAAGGCAGAAATTTATGAACACTGGTTAAATTCTGCCTCATAAACTCCAAATTAAACGTATTCCAAACGAACAGGACCAACAAAGACAATTATGGGAGAAACTAACACTTGGAAAACATGAAGACAGAAATAGAACTGCTTAAGCTTAGAGCGCTGAGCAATGAAGAAAAATTGAAGAACATAGATGAGGAAATCTACAACGAATTAAAGAAACATTGAGATGGTCAACGCTTGGAAAGTGTCTTTAAACTGTGGCAAACAACTTGTGAAACTGAAGAAACAAACTCGCTACAAGGCTGGCAAAGACAAAGCAATTTGTTTATTAACTACGAAACACAGTTCATCGTAGAATAGGCATCGGATAAGCCCTTGCTGAAGGAAAATAAACCAAAAACATACACAGAAATGAACCCAAGCTTATCGAAAACAAACCAGGGACGGACAAGGGGATACAATTGCACCTCTCTTACATCCCCAAATAACTTAGAAACAACAATCAGGAATTCAGCCGACAACAGAGAATCTGGACGGAATCTTCTTGGCATCCTACAAAGAAATCAAAGGTTCCAAGGAAACGTCGAGACGAAGCAAAACTTTTGCGAACCAATCCACCCCCCATCATCTCACAATAAATGGAAGAATTTACCTTCGAGACTTGGTTACTTCGATCAGAGAGGGTGGGTCGATTCTGGATTGTCGAATGCTTTTCATAGACTTCGTTTAAATATATCTTGCTAGACATCAATCCGTCCCTTGTCACACTCAATCAGTAAAGCTAGCTGCGTGTCTTTAGCCGCAGGTATACGTACGAAATGTATGGGTTTTTTTCTCTCATGTTCCTTTCTTTCTTTTACTTGTTTCATTCATTAGACTGCGGCCATGCTGGAGCAGCGCCTTAAAGTTTTTTTTATATAATATATACTAGCCTCCCTCTTTCACACGATGCTACACACAGCATATATGTTTGTATATATATATATACACCAGCTGCCTTAACTCGTACAAGTCAGTGGATCAGTGGGTATAAGCAGGTGTGTGAAATGGGCTAAAAAGCTTGGTTCATCTGTCACATGGGTCCTCTCGCAACATTTATACTGTCCACTTAGGATACACCGACCTAACCTCTGGCCAGAACCTAACGCCAATTTCCCTGAACTCTTGCGGGGTCACCATGTCTGTCCCAAGCGAAAGCCCGAAAGCAAAAGTCATACGCACTAGTTGTCCTTCTGCTCACATGTCTGTCTTACTTGCAAGGCCCCTTGACTGTTCATACGTCATCACTTACCTTATACTTCCAGCCTATCCCACCATCTTTGTCATATATTATGTGTAGTAAGAGGCTTGCTTCCCAACCACATGGTTCTGGGTTCAGTCTCACTGCGTGCCACCTTGAGCAAGTGTCTTCTGCTATAGTCTCAAGCCGACCAAAGCCTTGTGAGTGGTTTTGGTGGATGGAAACTGAAAGAAGCCCATCGAATATATATATGTGTGTGTGTGTCTCCTCATGTCTGTGTGTCTGTCTCCCATCACTGCTTGATAACTGGTGTTGGTGTTTATGCTCCTATAACCTAGCAGTTCAGCAAAGCAGACCAAAATAAGTGCTGGATTCGATTCATTCGACTAAAACAGAATTTTTCAAGGCCATCACTTAGGGGCCGGTGTCGGTTTTTTGACATCCCTATAATGTAGTGGTTTTGTAAAAGGAGATTTATAAAAAAAAGAAAGAAACACCTCCTGTGTTCATAATGTCTACATACATACACACTCACACAAACATGTATATGGGCATATACACACAAACATATATGTGCATGTACGTACTCATATGTATACACATATCCACACTCCAAACACTATTATGACAACTTACTGATTGTCCTATCTATATACATATATAAATAATGCTATATTTACCTAATATTGAGGTTTCATTCTTTTGTTGTCACTTTATTATTATCATTGTATATATATATATATATATATATATATATATAGGATCTTTTTTAAAACGGGGGCCACATTTTTCATTAATGTTTTACGTATTGTTTTTGGTACCGAAAGACTTTCAAACTTCGTATACTTATCTATTTCATGTTATAGAACAGAAAAATATTTTTGTATTCGAATTTATTTCATGTAAAAAATTGTCTTATTTCGATAATTTCAGCCAATCACTGACGTCCATTCAGCCGATATACATTAATTGCCAACTACATAAACAAACGATTCTTCGTTTTATTTGCTTTTTTCGTTTTAAATTTGCTTAAACCCTAACCCTAACCCTAACCCTAACTCTAACCCTAACCCGGATCTTTTTTAAAACGGGGGCCACATTTTTCATTAACGAGACACTTTGAAACTTGGAACACTGGTAGAATGTGTCATATAAAACATCTTTTTCTCTTAGTCTTCTTTAAAAAAAAAAGAAATCCATAAATTATTCCATGTTAAAGTTGTCGTATTTCTGTAATTTCAACCAATCACTGACGTCCATTCAGCCGATATACATTAAGCGCCGACTACATAAACAAACGATTCTGAAACAATTAACCCTAACTCTAACCCTAACCCTAACCCTAACCCACCAATTTGCATGTACACAGATGATTATGCGATATAAGTATATGTGTGTGCCCCCCTCTCTCTCTCTCTGTATATATATATATATATATGAACGTTATATATACATTCACGTTAAATATACAGATACTTAAATCGTCAAATATATTTACATATTTCTACAAAATGATATATCTAAAGTTTGATGATAAAAGTACGTTAAAAAAAAAATTGTGCTCCTAACGAGTTTCGACCTCAGAATCTCTGTCTAACTTCAATGTTGATCTTCAAGGTCGTCCCCACTCAAATCTATTTAGTCGAAAGTATACGTATATGTATATACACACACGTGCATGAAATATATCTCTATATACGTAAATGGTCAACTGTCATGTTTACATATATATATATGTAGATATAATATATTTAAAGATTCACAGTAGAAAGACACAAAAAAATTGTGCTCCGAGTGAGTTTCGAAGTCACAACCTCCGCAAAACTTCCGTCTTGTGGTTTGAAACACAAGGAAGGTACTGTCGTTAACGTATCGAGTGTACATAGCTAAGTGCATAGCTAATTTTACAGAGTGCTTTGCGACCCGTAACATCCACTTAGCCATGTACTCTCGATACGTCGACCACATTAACCTCGTCGTGAAATGTAATAATAATACAGATACACATACAGATACGAACACTCCCCTAAATGAGCAACAGGTGATGACAGCTATACAACACATGGCTGACCCTATCCATATCAGCAGTAGAACAGCTACCGTAGACTACCGCTCTAAACACCCCAGTAACAGTTACCCGTCCTAGATACTGAGCTCTGGAGAGAAAATACAAGAATTGACGGAACTGTTCAACCCTGTCTACTCCACTCACACTACTCTAAACCTGTGGCTGATCCACGGGTAACCCGTAGTGACTCTGCGATGTCAAGTACTGCCAAGGTCAACATCCTTGTAGCAGCCTTAGTTGGTGTAATGAGGAAAGTATCGCCACTATGCCAACCACAACAACGACAACAACACATCCAGCACCATATATTCCGAATGCAACGTTCCGGATACACACAGCATTATAGAATCAGGGTGTACAATGGAGCGAAAACAAAATTCGAACGCATCCTAAGAGATGCTGAAAACGGTATATGGCCCCTGTACCGCAACAAGTTCTGGAATAGGTTAGAGGGGGAGGCCAACAAAAGAAATAAGAACGATACTTCGTATGATAACAAGAAGTTTCACAGTGTAATGTTTGTTGATGCTACACCTAAGAACGTATTAAGTAAGGCATTCAAGAAAATCCTGCACAAAACTGGCCTTAAGATCAAAGTTGTAGAAAAGACAGGTAGGACTATCAAATCTGTATTATGTAGATCATATCCGTTTGATAGAATCATCTGTCAAAATAATTGTGCAGTATGTCCTACAAACCCACACGTGAACTGCAAAACCAAGAACACTGTATACCAGATCAAGTGCCAATAAGGAGCTTGCGCGACTAACCCAGGGTCATACATTGATGAGACTTCTAGGAGTATCAATGATAGGTTCAAAGAACACCTGGACAACTGCATTGACAAGAAACCAAACTCCATCTTCTACCAGCATGCTGTAGACTGCCACAAGGGCTCGTTAGGGAGACTTAATTTAAATATCTTATCCACACATCCCACTGATGCAATGCTGAGACAAGTCACTGAAGCTGTCTGTATACAGGAATACAAACCCTCTCTCAACCGTAAATGCGAGTGGGGTAACATCCAGATTCCACTCGGGAGTACACCTCTATAATCACCCTCCTCTCTCTTTTACATGTGGAATTCCATTCCCTACATACATGTTGAGATGCATAATACATACATATATGTAGTTATATATAACCGTATGAGCGTATATAGTTTGATATGTATGTACGTATGTGCAGATGCATATGTGTGTGCACATGTGTGTATGTGTTGCGCATTGTGTATATGACTATGTGCGTATGAACATGTGTAGATATGAGTATGTGTAGATACATCTATGTGTGGCATGTTTATGTGTGTTAAAAAAAAGGTTATAATAAAATAACAATATTAAAAAAATGCATGTTTGAATTTTAACCGTCATCCTTGTATTAGTGTCATATATATTTGTATATATGTATGTGTGTGTGTATATATGTGTATATATGTATAGGTGTAGTGATGGATAAGCGTATATGTGTGTATACTTTAAGATTATACGTATATGTGTGTGAGTGTGTGTGAGTGACAATATGATTGTGTGTACTTGTATATATGTATAAGCAAGGTTATATATGTGCATATAAGCAAGGTTATATATGTGCATATATGCATACATTCGTTGTATCCATTCAAGAAAAGAACCAATTTTCAAGAACTCATCGATGAAAATCCACTATCACGTATAGAAAAATTAATAATATATATATACATATCTTTTCTCTTTTACTTGTTTCAATCATTTCACTGCGGCCATGCTGGAGCACCACCTTTAGCTGAGCACAATGACCCCAGGACTTATTCTATCGGTCTCTTTTGCCAAACCACTAAGTTACGGGGACGTAAACACACCGGCATCGGTTGTCCAGCAATGCTAGGGGCACAAACACAAACATAAACACACACATATATATATATATATAGATAGATAGATACGACGGGCTTCTTTCAGTTTCCGTCTACCAAATCGACTCACAAGGCTTTGGTCGGCCCGAGTCTATAGTTGAAGTCACTTGCCCAAGGTACTATGCAGTGGGACTAAACCCACAACCATATGGTTGGTAAGCAAGCTACTTACCACACAGCCACCCCTTCGCCCATTCACATAGCCACCCAGGCACCATATATATGTTTCTTTATGTTTCTTTATATTTTTAAGTTTATTTTCATTATTATTCGAATTCTTCATTCTTTTGGGTTTTATATACTTCTAATTACCATTTACAGACATTTACATATATACACACATCCTTTTATCTTCTAGACAAGTGGTATAGACAAATAGAATAAAAAATCTCTCTACTTAAATTGTAATTATCCCATGGATGACCAGTAACTCCAGGGATATCATATTTCAAGTTTAATGGAGCCTGACACTATCTGTCAGACACACCTCATGTATGTCTGTCTATTCATACATACATACATACATATCTACATACATACCCACACACTCATTTATTCATACATACATGCATTCATACATACATATATATGTATATATATATATATATATATATATATACATACATACATACATACATATGTACATACATACATATATATATATATACATACATATGTATATATATATATGTATAGATGTATGTACGAGTGGATTTGGTAGACGGAAACTGAAAGAAGCCCGTCGTATATATCTATGTATGTGTGTATGAGTGTCTGTGTTTGTCCCCCAAACATCACATAACAACCGATGCTGGTGTGTTTATGTCCCCCGTAACTTAGCGGTTCGGCAAAAAGAGACCGATAGAATAAGTACTAGGCTTCCAAAGAATAAATCCTGGGGTCGATTTGCTCGACTAAAAGTGGTGTTACAGCATGGCCACAGTCAAAAGACTGAAACAAGTAAAAGAGTAAAAGAGTATACATGTATATATATATATATATATATATATATATATATATATATATATACAGAATCCTTTCTCTTTTGTTTTTATTTTCATCATCGTCGTCGTTTAACGTCCGCTTTCCATGCTAGCATGGGTTGGACAATTTGACTGAGGACTGGTGAAACCAGATGGCTACACCAGGTTCCAATCTGATTTGGCAGAGTTTCTACAGCTGGATGCCCTTCCTAACGCCAACCACTCAGAGAGTGTAGTGGGTGTTTTTTACTTGCCACCGGCCCGAAGGCCAGTCATGCTGTACTGGCAACGGCCATGCTCAAAATGGTGTATTTTATGTGCCACCCGCACAAGAGCCAGTCCAGGGGCACTGGCAACGATCTCGCTCGAAAGTCCTTACATATGCCGCAGGCACAAGTGCCAGAAAGGCGACGCTGGGCACAGGTGCCATCACAATTTCGCTTTCGCTTGCCCCAATAGTCTTCGCAAGCTGAGTTTTGTGTCTAATGAAGGAAACGACATTGGCATGGGTGCCAATCATCGAATTTTACTCGATTTCGATTTCACTTGCCTCAACCGGTCTTCGCAAGTGGAGTTTAGCGTCCAATTCAACTCGATTTCAATTTCACTTGCCTCAACAGGTCTTCGCAAGTGGAGTTTAGTGTCCAATGAAGGAAGGTACGCATAAGTGGACTGGCTGAGGCCTTAGATTTAGGTCTCACTTGGCTTGCCGAGTCTTCTTGCGCACAGCATATTTCCAAAGGTCTCAGTCAGAAGTCATCCCTCGGTGAGGCCCAATGTTCGAAGGTCGTGCCTCACCACCTCATCCCAGGTCTTCCTGGGCCTACCTCTTCCCTCCTATTCTAGTAGGGGATGAGGCATGATCGCACAAAACATTCACCTTAGCCCTCATCCCTGTCTTTCACTGCTAAACCCAACATTAAACCATGATCAACACTCGCAATAAACCTTCATCTTCAGTACTGATCCTGTTTAATCTCTACCCTCCCCATCGCCACAAAGCCTAACCCCTAGTTCAAACTTTGATCTCTTACCTAACTATTCTCTCTAAAAACCGTTCACAAATCCCCAAGCTAACCCTAATATAGTCTAAAGTCTGAACCCCAATCCTAACAACAAACCCTCAACAAAATAAGAAAAACAGCAAATACTCAACAAAATAAGAAAAACTACTTACCTTTGGCAATTTGCCAACTATAACAGAAAACATGATATGCAAACAACGAGCAAAATATCAACCAACAACATTTGAACGTCAGATTTTTTTTTTAAGTCAGATTATTATTTTTTTTTTTAAAGTCAAATTTTTTATTTTTAAAGTCAGATTGTTTTTTTTTTTTAAATTCAGATTATTATTTTTTTTTTTTTTAACCCTTTCGTTACTAACCCGGCCGTAGCTGGCCCAAAAAATTTTTGGTTCATAAGACTAACCCGGCCGTAGCCGGCCGAGCATACCCATTGTTATTTAAATGTATATTTGAACCCAAATCTCGTTAATACAGTCGTTAAAACACCTGATTTCACTTTGCAAACAGTTGAGTTATTGTCTCCCACATTGTTTGGCCTGATATTTGAACTCAGTGAATTTTGGAAGATTTCTTTCCACATTTTTTGCGGCGTTGATTTTTTTCAACTTTGAAGATGGAGAGGAGTTTCATGCTATCAAGCAGTGATTCCGAATTTGAAGGTTTTTCAACAGAAGATATGGAGATATCGAAGAAAAGAATGAATGAGCTACAAAAGCACGTGGTGAACGATAAGGAATCGGATATTTCTGGATTCGAAACCGAAATCAGCGATTCTGAAAGCGGCGACGGTGACAGCGAGGATGATTTTACACCAGAATGGAGTAAAAATTAAAACAAACGTTTTTATTAACAATTTTTGTGAGGAAACAGGGTCTAGCCATAGTCTTTCTCAGGAAGCGAAACCTTTAGACTTCCTTTTCATGCTTGTTTCAACTGATTACTGCGGAAACAAACCGTTACGAAGAATGTAAACGAACCGGGAAAAAAAAGATCGCTTGCAGTTTCCTGCAACTGTAGATGAAATACGGGCATTTTTTGCCATAAATATTATCATGGATATTAGACAGTTACCCAGAATAACAAATTACTGGAGCGATCAGGAACCTTTTGGCGATGAATATATTTCCAGTATTATGAACGAGTACGATTCGTGAAGCTGAACCAATATATACATGTGAGAGACACTAGCAGTACCCCCCCCCCAGTACGTGCAGAACTGTGAGACAAAACTTATGCAATAGAATTGATTAAGAACCCTTTCTTTAATTATGTTCCAAATATCACATTAATATGTTGATAAATAAAAAAGTTACAGGTGTTTAATGAGACTAGTCTAAATTCATGATTATTTTAGAATTTAATTGAAACTCATGAGGGGTGTATTTTGGCCAGAAATATAGTAACGAAAGGGTTAAAGTCAAATTATTATTTTTTTTTTAAGTCAGATTGTTTTGTTTTTTTTGTTTCTTATGTCGAATCATGAAATAGAAAAACTACTTACCTTTGGCAATTTGCCAACTATAACAGAAATCATGATATACAAACAACGAGCAAAATATCAACCAACAACATTTGAACGTCAGATTTTTTTGATTTTTTTAATGTGTTGAATCATGAAATACACTTGTTTACTAAATACAGTTGTCCTTGTATTCACACAGTATTCTTTATCGAAACTTATCAACCACATAAGGTTCTTACCACATTGTCTTAGAATGAAATTACTATATACAGGGGGACCCAAAAGTAGGTTCGCAGTTCTTCAACAATCTCTTTTGCATTCATATATTAACAGTTTAGATCTTAATTATAAAACAATATGAAACCATTATTCTATGCCAATTTAGTTAATTGTAAGGTAGAAGGCATGTAAATAGCACCTTTTGAGCGGGATCGTTACCAGCGTCGCCTTCCTGGCATCTGTGCCTGCGACACACGTGAAAGTGCATTGCATCCACAAGTCATCAAGCTAATCATTATCATGCGAAATGAAGTTGATGTTTTTATTTAGAATAGAAACAAATTAATTATTGCAATGAAAATAAGAAATACAGTTAATGTGTATGTGTAACCATCATCATCATTTAACATTCGTTTTTCAGGCTGTCATGGGTTGGACTATTTCACATGATCTGAGACGAATTACTACACTTAGCTCTAATGTGTGTTTTGACATGGTTTCTCTATGTCTGAGAAACAGTTTCGGTAACACTGACACGAGTAAAATTACCAAGTAAATTTCAAGGCAGAGTAGATTGCTAGTAGTGAGAGAGGTGGCTTCATCCTCAGCTGTAGTATGATAGAGGGACAGGTAGAGGTGTGTTGCTGCAGAGAAAGCACATGGCTACCCCGCATCTAATTATCACATTTTCGTTGCTAAAGTGAAACTAAGAAACAGAAAACTGTGTAAGCCAAGGAACAACTGTATTTTATGAAAACATTGCAAAAGGAATTAAACTGAAACAGATATCAACAGGACACATACAACCCGTGCTAGTATGGAGAAAATGATCCTTACTTATTTATTATTATTATTATTATAACAACAACAACAACAACAACCACAATGATAGTAACACCCTACACTCTGCCTTCTACAACCCTAACCCTAACCCTAACAACTAATCTTATGACATGACAAGGATCTCCCCCACAGACTTACCCTTCAACAAAAGGGCATGTATCCCACCCCAAATCGACAGTGAAACAGAAGCAAAGATCTCCTTAGCAAGAAATAGACTCCGACATATCTTAGACTAATACAACAAATCCACTAAAAAACATAGTGAGGAGGGGACCCACCAAATCAGCTCCTCTGTTGACAGAGGCCTACATAAACTGAGACAGCGAATTAGGAACAGGGAATTAGTGTGCCTCCCTACGGACAAGTCTGGCAGACTGTCAATAGACAGCCGTCAGAACTATGTC